>NC_086454.1:332704600-332980946 GCF_028390025.1 Pseudophryne corroboree | reverse complement strand
CTTTCAGACACTAGAGAGGATGAGAGTTGTGTGTTCCCTGATGCAGTACATTCCGGAACCTCATTCTTTGAATGTTCTATTTAATGCCTCCAGCAGGCAGTCCATAGGAAATGTGCCACAGATGGAACTAGTGGAATCCTCTTTAAATATTGGGCAATTCTGCTGCCAAGATGTAGCCCATTCTCTACATGAGGTGATAAATACCAAACCATTGACAGGCATCACTTGAAATACTTTAGCTAAACGTGCGGTTTTCTGTTGATCCGTTTAAGTGATGTTGCTGTAAGAACCTGCACTTTACCCTGAAAGGCGGTTATTGGTGATAATTAAAACAACTTCATTTCAAATGATTTAATTTACAGCATCTGTGGTGTGAGCAGAGTCGGTCATTTGCAGGGGAAAAACTCAACACGCACTTCAAGAGCAAATGAATGACAGGTATTTTTATGTAGGGGTTTGGTATGAGTGTTCTACAATCAAAATTTGAACACGTATGATAGCGACTGTGTCAGGTGGACGCTGTAATGCTGACCTGCTAATTATGTCGACAACGCTTTAAATTGCTTTATTAATAGGGTAGGCGTGTCCCCATTCTGAGCGTCGGCATATTGATTCTGGAACTTGGAACTGCCCCACCTTGACCCTATACTCAAAGGAAAATGATGTAATTAAAAATTCTGGGATCCAGTCGGGATCCCGGCAGTCAGAATACCGACGCTGGAATCCCAATACGATTTAGAATTCCGACACCAGCATCCTGAATAGGTTCACCATCCTGGGATGCCAAACTCTGCCTGAAGTCTCGGCCAGCTCCTGGACTAAGACATCCTGGGCTGGGTTCCACTGGAAGAGGGAGATGGTGCCTTTGGTCCCCCTACTACAGTGAAGACCAACCCAAGACTGATACTGCTATGTGAAGCATCACATTATTATGATACATTTCCAGGGTATCCGGTCTTTAGGTCGACCACTATTGGTCGACATGCATTAGGTCGCCATGGCAAAGGTTGACACATGAAAAGGTCAACTTGAGTTTAAAAAAAATGTAATTTAAATAAAAACGTTTTCATACTTTACGCTCCACGTGGACTACGATTGGGAGTAGTAACCTGGGCCGAGCGCAGCGCGCCATGCAAGGGAACACTGTGCACTAATTGGGGCTTACGGTCACTTTATGACGAAAACAACACCTAAAAAAAAAAAAAAAACGACCTTTTCCGTGTCGACCAAATGACTATGTCAACCTATTTCAGGTGTCGACCTAGTCACTGTCAACCAATAGTGGTCGACCTAGTTACTGTTGACCCTATGATCCACACCCCATTTCCAGTTCTGGTAATTACCAGTGGCACAATAAACTATATACTTAATGTTCAGTACTTTATTGAGTTTCAGTGTTTTTCTTCCTTTTTATTGCAGGCTTAATTTAGTACAATAATGGCTACCCAAGATAATGATTTGCCATCAGAAAATGTGCAAGACCTTGAGAAACCTCCGAAAGGCTGCTCCGAAGATGAAGGGAACCAGGAGAGGAATCTGACGGAATCGCTGGTGGAGATCAGCGAGAAGGCTTTTGACGATGAACATAAGTCCTCAGAGTGTTTCATAAGGACTGGATGGGAAGAAGCTGTAAGTAGTTGCTACATGTCGTGTTCAATGGGTTGGGGTTTCTGGCTTTGGTACACAAGAGCTCCTATAAGGGAGCACTGGTGCAGCTAGTCAGATGGACTGAATGAAGGACTGTAGGTCCAGCCAGCTTCCTGCTGCAGGTTTGCCGTGTAGAAAGGGGGTAGTAACTGGATAATGACCCCTTTAGTGTGACACGGATAGATCTGTCCATCAGGTTCTTGTCATGATAATTTATCTACTCATCTCAAAACATATCTGTAAGTTGTCATATTCTGCGTAGTTCTTTATGTAACAGCCAAAGAATACCATTCTCTAGGCGGGCATTATTAACCTCTACTTCTCTTACGTCCTAGAGGATGCTGGGGTCCATATTGGTACCATGGGGTACAAACGGGTCCACTAGGAGCCATTGGCACTTTAAGAGTTTGAGAGTGTGGGCTGGCTCCTCCCTCTATGCCCCTCCTACCAGACTCAGTTTAGAAAATGTGCCCGGAGGAGCTGGTCACAGCTAGGGGAGCTCTCCAGAGTTTCCTTAGTAAAAGTTATTTGTTTTAGAGTTTATTGTTTTACAGGGAGGCTGCTGGCAACAGCCTCCCTGCATCGTGGGACTAAGGGGGAGGGGGGGGGGGAGGAGTAGTGTCCACCCTGCGGGGTCTGAGCCACTTACTCTGCTGACAGGACACTGAGCTCCTGAGGGGATAGATCGTTCCCTGCCACAGGGGATCGCTCACCCCAGCAGCATGCCGCCAACCCCTTACAGAGCTGAAGATTCTGCTGAGTAAGTCACCGACCCCCCTAGCAAGTGGGGGGCCGGTGTGAAGATGGCAGCAGGGTAGGAGCACAGTATTAACTGCACTCCGGGAAGGCTCAGCGGTACATGGTGCGGCGTTGTGAGGGGCGCCCTGAGCCAGCGCTACACCCTACACTGGTCCCAAAGCCTGTCGGGGTCCCTAGTTTCCACCACTCCCACTCATGCCAACAGTTCTAAAGCTCGTAAGGAGAACAGGAGTTCAAGCGATCCTCATTGCTGCAGACTGGCCAAGGCGGGCTTGGTACGCGGATCTTCTGAGTTTCTTGCAAGAAGAGCCAAGGCCTCTTCCTCTTCGGGAGGACCTGCTGCAGCAGGGGCCGTTTCGCCTATCAAGACTTGCCGCGGCTACGTTTGACGGCATGGAGGTTGAACGCCTGATACTTGCTCGGAAGGGCATTCCGAAGAAGATCATTCCTACCCTGATACAGGCTAGGAAAGGGGTAACGTCTAAACATTACCATCGTATTTGAAAGTAATATGTCTCTTGGTGTGAGTCCAAGATGTTTCCTGCGGTGGAGTTTCAACTGGGACGTTTTCTCCTCTTCCTGCAAGCAGGTGTGGATATGGGCCTGAGGTTGGGATCTGTGAAGGTCCAGATTTCGGCCCTATCCATTTTCTTCCAGAAACAATTGGCTGCCCTCCCTGAGGTTCAGACCTTTTTGAAGGGAGTTCTGCACATCCAACCTCCCTTTGTACCATCTACAGCGCCTTGGGACATTAACGTGGTATTGCAGTTCCTCCAGTCGGACTGGTTTGAGCCTTTACATATGGTGGCCAATCCCGGGATCGGGATTGGCGGGATCCCGGGATTTAGGGCCAAAAATGGCTGGGATTGGAAGCTCCAATCCCGGAGATTGAGGGATCAGCGTTGAGCGTCCACAGGACGCTCAGACGCTGCCCGACTTCCTTGTTCCGGCTCCCCAGCACAGCGTGAGAGGTCACGCTGTGCCGTCAGCCGTTGCTGGGAGCCGCCCGCCCACGGTAAATGGTGAGTTATGTGTGCGGGGCGAGAGGGCGGCCACGTAGCTAAAAGCCAATTCCCTACCTCTACAGGAGGTTGACGTCAATTTCTCACGTGGAAGGCTGTCACGTTGTTGGCCTTAGCTTCTGCTAGACGTGTGTCAGAATTGGGGGCTTTGTCCTGTAAGAGCCCCTACTTGATCATCCACGAAGATAGAGCTGAGCTCCGGACACGTCAGCAATTTTGTTCCAACGGTTGTGTCTGCATTTCATATCGACCAACCTATTGTGGTGCCAGTGGCTACTGACTCCTCAATGTCATCAAAGTCCTTGGATGTTGTGAGGGCTTTGAAAATCTATGTGAAGAGGACGGCTCGTCACTGCAAATCGGACTCTGTTTGTCCTGTATGAACCCAAGAAAATTGGGTGTCCTGCTTCTAAGCGGACAATATCTCGCTGGATCAGGTTCACTATCCAGCATGCTTATTCTACGGCAGGATTGCAGTGTCCAAGATCTGTTAAGGCCCACTCTACTCGTAAGGTGGGGTCTTCCTGGGCGGCTGCCCGGGGTGTCTCGGCAGTGCAACTTTGCCGAGCGACAACTTGGTCTGGGTCAAAACACGTTTAAGTTCTACAAGTTCGATACTTTGGCCTCTGATGATCTGATGTTCAGTCAATCAGTTCTGCAGGAGCCTCCGCGCTCTCCCTCCCGTTCTGGAAGCTTTGGTACATCCCCATGGTACTAATATGGACCCCAGCATCCCCTAGGATGTAAGAGAAAATAGGATTTTGGTTACCAACCGGTAAATCCTTTTCTCGTAGTCCGTAGAGGATGCTGGGGGCCTGCCCAGTGCTTTGCTTTCCTGCAACCGTTATCTGGTTCAGTACAACTTTGTTTAGTTGAGTACTGCATTGTTACTTGGTAAGTAATGTTTCAGCAGTTGCTGAGTGTTCAAGCTTCGTTGGCTTGACGTGCCTTGTATGTGTGAGCTGGTGTGAATCTCACCACTATCTGTGTTAAATCCTTCTCTCGAAGATGTCCGTCTCCTCGGGCACAGTTTCTAGACTGAGTCTGGTAGGAGGGGCATAGAGGGAGGAGCCAGCCCACACTCTCAAACTCTTAAAGTGCCAGCGGCTCCTGGTGGACCCGTCTATACCCCATGGTACTAATGTGGACCCCAGCATCCTCTACATACTACGAGAAAAGGATTTACCAGTAGGTAACCAAAATCCTATTTTACATAGCATCAAGCTATGTCATTTTATTGCAGTACCAAAGCAAGCAGTCTGCTACTGCGCAAGCTTATTTGTGCTAATATTCTGTAATAGGAAATGAGACAAGTGCACCAGGCACTGTGACAATGAGTAGTTATTCATTGAGGACCATTCCACTAATAATCGGTATTTCTAAAAATATGTACCGTATATACTCGAGTATAAGTCGACCCGAATATAAGCCGAGATACCTAATTTTACCACAAAAAAATGGGAAAAATGACTGACTCGAGTATAAGCCTAGGGTGGGAAATGTACGGTGCCAGGGGTGTTCATGCTCAGGGTGTCATGCTCGTTGCCAGGGGTTTCATGCGGTAGGTGTTATGCTTGTTGCCAGGGGGTAATGGTTGTTGCTAGGGTTGTGCCCCCAGTGCCACATATACCCCCAGTAACAGATATCCCCCCACAGTGCCAGATAAAAACATGCTGCCGTTGCTTTGCCCCCAGTAGTTATGCCCCTTCTTTGCCCCCAGTAGTTGTGCCCCTCTTTCTTTGCCCCCAGTAGTTGTGCCCCCTTTCATTGCCCCCAGTAGTTGTGCCTCCTTCTTTCTTTGCCCCCTGTTGCAGTGCCTCCTTCTTTCTTTGCCCCCTGTTGCAGTGCCCCCTTCTTTCTTTGCCCCCTGTTGCAGTGCCCCCTTCTTTCTTTGCCCCCTGTTGCAGTGCCCCCTTCTTTCTTTGCCCCCTGTTGCAGTGCCCCCTTCTTTCTTTGCCCCCTGTTGCAGTGCCCCCGTCGCCGCTTACAAACACACAAACACACACAAAAACAATACTTACCACTGCCCCGCTCCTGCTTCCCGACCGCTTCTTCTGCTGCTGCGCTGCTCCGCTCCGTCCGGCCGCACGCTCCGTCCGGCCGCTCCCCGGCACCCGATCATCTCTATGGGAGAGACGTCATGACGTCTCTCCCATAGCAACGCGCACAGACACTAGAGGTCAATAATGACCTCTAGTGTCTGTCCTGGAGCCGGCTGCAGCGGACGCCCACACAGCCCACGGCGTCTGCTGCAGCCATTGACTCGAGTATAAGCCGAGGGGGGCTTTTTCAGCACAGAAAAATGTGCTGAAAAAGTCGGCTTATACTCGAGTATATACGGTAACTAAAGTTCTATTCATACTGAGCACTGTGTCACTGGCAGCATTGTACCTACTTGTGTATGACAGGAAATCAATGCCTATGGCGCCATCAGAGATTGGCTAAAACACAAGCGCATAAACTGTCCATGTGACCTTAACCCTAAAATGCAACTTACCTCATATAACAGAGCTCCTAATAATACTTACAGATATAAGTAAATATCACACTTTCAATGTTCAGTGACCTTTTCTACACATTTTTGGGTGTTATGCCGCATACACACTGTGCGACGGCCGCTATAGATTATATTGTGACCGGAGGCATGAACCTCCGATATAGGGGGTCATTCAGAGTTGATCGCTTGCTGCCGATTTTCGCAGCGCAGCGATCAGTAAAAAAAAAAGGCAAAACTGCGTAAGCACCGCAATGCGCACATGCGTCGTACGGATACAAACAGCATAGTTGCTGTGCAATGCTTCTAGCGAAGAGTCCATTCGCACAAGGAGATTGACAGCAAGAGGGCGTTTATGGGTGTCAACTGACTGTTTTCTGGGAGTGGTAGGGAAAACGCAGGCGTGTCCAGGCGTTTGCAGGGCGGGTGTCTGATGTCAATTCCGGGACCGGAGAGGCTGAAGTGATCGCAGCAGCTGAGTAAGTTCAGACCTACTCAGAAACTGCAAAAAAACTTTTTCATCCCGCTCGTCTGCACATGCGATCGCACACTTGCAAAACGAAAATACACTCCCCCGTGGGCAACGACTACACGTTTGCACGGCTGCAAAAAGTAGCTAGCGAGCGATCAACTCGGAATGAGGGCCATAGTCCATATCGATCCTGCCTGCACACGCTATTTTTCCTTGCGATGCCGTTTCCGCGGGACCGCATATCGGCATCGCAAGGTGTTTACACGCGGTGCGATGTGCACTGTTTTCTATCGATATGGACTATATAGTCTATATCGGTAGAAATATCACACATGTGTAGGCCCCTTTAGTGCAGTTTAACTAAAGAAACCTAATATGGCGGCTTAATGTTCCTTTGCATTGCAGTAGTACGTTGGGCCTGATTCAAACTAGTATGCAAACCCAATGGTATCCGTAGTAATTCAATTGTTGTGGGACTGCGCGTTCGCAGACTGCATGGTCAGTCGCAGTTCCCCTAAGCAGTAGCACTATTGACATGCTGCAGCCATTTTGAGGGGCATGGCTGGCCTGCGTTCCTGGAAACAGAGGAGTACAAGCAGGCAGAAAGTGGGCAGTCTTGAGTGAGCTTTGGTTTACTCAGATGGCCAGTGCAGCATCTTTGGATCTCCTCAGCCATTTTGCTTATCCCTTTATGACCCATTGCATGTTTCCGGTGTATTCTAGGGATGACACTGGTAAAGTAGACAAATGAGACCCAAAGTAACCCCCCAAAAATATGGTTTGGTCATTTTCAGTGCATAAAGCAATGTCACTCATACACCAACACATTGCAATTTGCTCCATATTTTGATACTCTAGCATCTGCCAGAAATTTTTCACAGTATTTTCGTCCTGCTGTTGTTAAACTACAAATACCAGCATGCCCTGTTACAGTTTTGCTATTTGGCCATGCTAAAACTGTTGCAGGGCATGCTGGGATGTGTAGTTCAACAACAGCTGGAGGGCCACAGGTTCCCCACCCCTGATTTAAATGGACATTGGGATTTGAATGGCAGACCCGTCATCACAATACAGTCTATTATTTGTTAATAATGTCCATATAAATGGAGAAGTGGTCATAAAGAGTTAATGAGTGAGATTCAATTGTTTGCTCACCTGTAGCTGGCACCCAACGGAGCTATTCAATTGTTGCTGCATTTCAGCAGCCCCCCCCCCCCATATTATATATTGTAGCGACAGTATCACATTTATCTTTGGCTCAGTCTCCACCAGTCTATACTTGAAGTATGTAAGCTGAGTCCAAGCCAGTCAGTAATGGGATAGCATAGTTACCGCTTTACTCGTCACAGGACGCGTCCAGACCCGGCTATACAAATGTGATCAATTACAAATGAAACTTATTCCTTATTACTGCAATGAGAAATTATATTTGCTTGGAAAAATTCCGATAAAGCAGCCCTGCGTTGTTGTGAATGGACAGAAAGCATTTGTCTAAAGGGGGGTACACACGGGGGCGGCGGCGCAGTAAGAAAAACTCACTCCATCCAGCGGTGAAGTGAGTGATCTAACTAGGGGGCAGATGTATTAACCTGGAGAAGGCATAAGGAAGTGATAAAGCAGTGTTAAGTGCAAGGTGATAAACGCACCAGCAAATCAGCTCCTATCAGTTAATTTACATATGGGAGCTGATTGGCTGGTGTGTTTATCGCCTTGCATTTATCACTGGTTTATCACTTCCTTACGCCTTCTCCAGGTTAACACATCTGCCCCTAGATTTGGCGCGCATGCCAAATCTAGAGCTGGCAATAGCGACGCACAGAACGCATCGCTGTCGCCGGCACCCTACACACGGAGCGATGTATGTTTCATTTCTCAACAATCTGGTCCGATCGCTTACAAATGAAGCACACATTGTTACGTGTGTAACCCCCCCCCCCCCCCTTAAGTACTAGCTCAGCCCATGAAATATCTGCATTCACTCTCTTGCTGTGATAGATACACTCTATGGTTTTCTTTGCTGGTCTAATCAAAGTGAGTTAACTCCTTGTGCTTTCTGGGATTGCAGGTGTGTGGGTGGGGTGCAGTTAGTGCCTCAGCCTGTCTGTACCCCCAGAAGAAATCCAAGAAGCTGAAGCAAGGAGCCTCCCCAGACTGTCTTCTGTGCCTGGATACGTACGTTCTGCCAGAAAGTAAAAACCAGTCTCCAGAAACAAAATGTACAAGACACAGTGACAAGCAGGGGAAACCAGTGACCGAGCGGAGCCACGCCGAGACTCATTTACCTCCTGCAGGTGAGGACTTGGACGCTGAGGTTACAGATCACTGCCCTTACATCACTGCCACGGTTTCCAGAACACAAGCCTGTTGTGACAACGATTCCCCTGCACAGGTGTCTATTAGCGAACAAAGGGAGAGGAATTCACAGAGCTGCTCCTCTCGGCTCATTGCTAGAGCCATTCCAATATGTACTAACTCTTACAACACAAAGGAGTCCCAGCCCTTCACCTCACCCGTGTCACTGCCACCGCTTAAAGCACCCGCTGCAAACGGATTTACGGAACAGCTGATGAGAAGAAGAGCGTTTCTGATTCAGCAGCTTGATAAGATTCCTTCTGCTCAAGTTATCAACAACACAGACATAAGGGCGGACAGGAGACTGGTGAACATTAGAAGTGAACTTCCAAAGGAGAAGTTAAAAGTACCAGAAAGTCTGTCCTTTATCACATCTTGTATGCCAAGAGCACACTTGGAGAACGCTGAACGTTTCCAGTGGCAGAGCTCGTTTCTAGGCCAGAAATCCAACTCTGCAAAACAGAGCAGCAGCCCGGCCAGCGTAGGCTTCCTCCACACTAGAACAATGCAGAGCCAGCGCAACGTCCAGCAGGATCTCAGACCTAGCAATGACCTGAAATATAGAAGCCCAAAATCAGCCACCTCCCCACTCATGAGGAACACAATATTGCCTTCACTCACTGTCAAGAGGGTGGAAATACCAGTGAAAGTGAAATTGTGCTAAACCATCCATCCCTCAATAGATGTGTCCTACACTGCAGAACCAACGTCTATGGTTATGTCATCAGCTACCTCCTATTGTTATATTATGTATAATAACACTGTGCCAATAAACCCAATATTCTAACACCTGTATTACTTTTACAGACCTACTTTACACTGACTGACACTCGTTCAGCTGGTAACATACAATGTAGCCTATGCTGATTTCACGTGGACATTCATTAGTGTAAGAGGACAGAGTGTGGCAATTACAGTTTAATGCCCAAAAATGCAAAATCATGCACTTAAGGTGGGTACACACTGATAGATATATCTGCAGATCAATTGATTGCCCGATCCGTCCATAGATATATCTGCCAGTGTGTTGTGCATACACACTGCCCGATCCATAGGGGACTGACGTCATGAACTGGGCGGTCGTGTACACCCCCCCCGCCCAGTTCAGCTGTCCATCACTGCTGGCTGCCGCAGCATGTGTATGGGTGGTCGGCCGACCGCCCGTACACACACACAGCGACGCGCCAACATATCGGTAGATATATTGGCCGTCGGCTGTGTTGCGGGTCCGATGCGAGATAAGTCTGTGAACGGCAGAGTTCACAGACGTATCGGCCGTACACACTGGCCGACGGACCCGCAATATATCGGCCATTCAAGAGAACGGCCGATATATCGGCCAGTGTGTATCCACCTTTAGGTCTCAAAAATCCAAAGGCTAAATATAGTATCAAGGGTACTATACTGGAAACTACTGAGGAGGAAAGGGATCTAGGAGTCACTATTTCAGGTGACATAAAGGCAGGTAAGCAATGTAACACAGCAATGAGGACGGCTAGTCAGATGCTTGGTGCATAGGGAGAGGAATCAGCAGCAGAGAGAAGTAATAATGCCACTGTATAGGTCATTAGTACGGCCTCATCTAGAATACTGTGTCCAGTTCTGGAGGCCATATCTTCAGAAGGATATTAATACATTAGAAACTGTACAAAGAAGGGCAACTAAAGTGGTGCATTGCCGACATCACACAACTTACCCAGAAATACTAAGAAATCTCAATATGTATAGTTTGGAGCAGAGAAGGGAAAGGGGAGACATGATAGAAACTTTCAAATATATCAAGGGTTCTAACAAAGTCCAGGAGGGAAACATTCTCCAAATGAAGAGAAGCAATAGGACACGAGGACATGCACTGAGACTGGAGGGGGGAGGTTCAGGAGAAATATGAGGAAAAATTACTTCACAGAAAGGGTAGTGGACAAGTGGAATAGCCTCCCATCAGAGGTGGTAGAGGCTAAGACAGTAGAGCAGTTTAAACATGCATGGAATAGACATTAGGATACCCTTACACAGAAATAAGGATCAAATGAGTTTTGAGATAAAAATATGGTTAAAAAAAAAAGGGGGGGGGGGGCAGACTAGCTGGGCCAAATGGTTCTTATCTGCCGTCAAATGTTATGTTCCTATGACAGCTCTCTATGCTAGGGATGGTCAGAATGTAGTATTCCAGGATGTCTATTGATCTCAATACAAACGTTGCTCAAAAAATGGCGGCCTTAGTATTTTTTTTATTGAAGGCACGTCCGCTGTCTGGCTCCTGCCTCATCTACAAATACTGGAATAATCAGGTTTTTTTTTTTTTTTTTTTTTTTTTTAAGTATCATGTGGATCTAATCAACTCATCCATTAGCAGTAATTGTCAGCATGTTGGGAAAGTTTGCTTCCACAGTGGATTGAGCTGTATGGGTGAATGAAACTAAATATACAGAAAAGACAGGATGTAAAAAGAAAAGGACATTTCTCTATCGTCCTAGTGGATGCTGGGGTTCCTGAAAGGACCATGGGGAATAGCGGCTCCGCAGGAGACAGGGCACAAAAAGTAAAGCTTTAGGATCAGGTGGTGTGCACTGGCTCCTCCCCCTATGACCCTCCTCCAAGCCTCAGTTAGATTTTTGTGCCCGGCCGAGAAGGGTGCAATCTAGGTGGCTCTCCTAAAGAGCTGCTTAGAAAAGTTTAGCTTAGGTTTTTTATTTTACAGTGAGTCCTGCTGGCAACAGGATCACTGCAACGAGGGACTTAGGGGAGAAGAAGTGAACTCACCTGCGTGCAGGATGGATTGGCTTCTTGGCTACTGGACATCAGCTCCAGAGGGACGATCACAGGTACAGCCTGGATGGTCACCGGAGCCTCGCCGCCGGCCCCCTTGCAGATGCTGAAACAAGAAGAAGGTCCAGAATCGGCGGCATGAAGACTCCTCAGTCTTCTTAAGGTAGCGCACAGCACTGCAGCTGTGCGCCATTTCCTCTCAGCACACTTCACACGGCAGTCACTGAGGGTGCAGGGCGCTGGGAGGGGGGCGCCCTGGGAGGCAATGAAAACCTATTTTTGGCTAAAAATACCTCACATATAGCCTCCGGGGGCTATATGGAGATATTTAACCCCTGCCAGAATCCGTTAAGAGCGGGAGACGAGGCCGCCGAAAAAGGGGCGGGGCCTATCTCCTCAGCACACAGCGCCATTTTCCCTCACAGAAAGGCTGGAGGGAAGGCTCCCAGGCTCTCCCCTGCACTGCACTACAGAAACAGGGTTAAAACAGAGAGGGGGGGCACTAATTTGGCGTTAAAAATATATAAAAAAGATGCTATAAGGGAAAACACTTATATAAGGTTGTCCCTATATAATTATAGCGTTTTTGGTGTGTGCTGGCAAACTCTCCCTCTGTCTCTTCAAAGGGCTAGTAGGTCCTGTCCTCTATCAGAGCATTCCCTGTGTGTGTGCTGTGTGTCGGTACGTGTGTGTCGACATGTATGAGGACGATGTTGGTGAGGAGGCGGAGCAATTGCCTGTAATGGTGATGTCACTCTCTAGGGAGTCGACACCGGAATGGATGGCTTATTTAGGGAATTACGTGATAATGTCAACACGCGGCAAGGTCGGTTGACGACATGAGACGGCCGACAAACAATTAGCGCCCGTTTACTTTAGTCGGTCGACACAGACACAGACACTGAATCCAGTGTCGACGGGGAATAAACAAACGTATTCCTTATTAGGGCCACACGTTAAGGGCAATGAAGGAGGTGTTACATATTTCTGATACTACAAGTACCACAAAAGAGGGTATTATGTGGGATGTGAAAAAACTACCGTAGTTTTTCCTGAATCAGATAAATTAAATGAAGTGTGTGATGATGCGTGGGTTCCCCCCCGATAGAAAATATGGGCGGTATACCCTTTCCCGCCAGAAGTTAGGGCGCGTTGGGAAACACCCCTTAGGGTGGATAAGGCGCTCACACGCTTATCAGAACAAGTGGCGGTACCGTCTATAGATAGGGCCGTCCTCAAGGAGCCAGCTGACAGGAGGCTGGAAAATATCATAAAAAGTATATACACACACATACTGGTGTTATACTGCGACCAGCGATCGCCTCAGCCTGGATGTGCAGAGCTGGGGTGGCTTGGTCGGATTCCCTGACTAAAAATATTGATACCCTTGACAGGGACAGTATTTTATTGACTATAGAGCATTTAAAAGGATGCATTTCTATATATGCGAGATGCACAGAGGGATATTTGCACTCTGGCATCAAGAGTAAGTGCGATGTCCATATCTGCCAGAAGATGTTTATGGACATGACAGTGGTCAGGTGATGCAGATTCCAAACGGCACAAAGGTGTATTGCCGTATAAAGGAAGAGGAGTTATTTGGGGTCGGTCCATCGGACCTGGTGGCCACGGCAACTGCTGGAAAATCCACCGTTTTTACCCTAAGTCACATCTCTGCAGAAAAAGACACCGTCTTTTCAGCTTCAGTCCTTTCGTCCCTATAAGAGTCATATCTGCCCAGGGATAGAGGAAAGGGAAGAAGACTGCAGCAGGCAGCCCATTCCCAGGAACAGAAGCGTTCCACCGCTTCTGACAAGCTCTCAGCATGACGCTGAGACCGTACAGGACCCCTGGATCCTACAAGTAGTATCCCAGGGGTACAGATTGGAATGTCGAGACGTTTCCCCTGCGCAGGCTCCTGAAGTCTGCTTTACCAAGGTCTCCCTCCGACAAGGAGGCAGTATGGGAAACAATTCACGAGCTGTATTTCCAGCAGGTGATAATTAAATTACCCCTCCTACAACAAGAAAAGGGGTATTATTCCACACTATATTGTGGTACTGAAGCCAGAAGGCTAGGTGAGACCTATTCTAAATCTAAAAAAATTTGAACACTTACAAAGGTTCAAATCAAGATGGAGTCACTCAGAGCAGTGATAACGAACCGGGAAGAAGGGGACTATATGGTGTCCCGAGACATCAGGGATGCTTACCTCCATGTCCCAAATTTGCCCTTATCACTAAGGGTACCTCAGGTTCGTGGTACAGAACTGTCACTATCAGTTTCAGACGCTGCCGTTTGGATTGTCCACGGCACCCCGGGTCTTTACCAAGGTAATGGCCGAAATGATGGTTCTTCTTCGAAGAAAAGGCGTCTTAATTATCCCTTACTTGGACGATCTCCTGATAAGGGCAAAGTCCAGGGAACAGTTGGAGGTCGGAGTAGCACTATCTCGGATACTGTTACAACAGCAGGGGTGGATTTTAAATATTCCAAAATCGCAGCTGATCCCGACAACAAGTCTCCTGTGCTTAGGGATGATTCTGGACACAGTCCAGAAAAAGGTTTTTCTCCCGGAAGAGAAAGTCAGGGAGTTATCCGAGCTAGTCAGGAACCTCCTAAAATCAGTGCATCATTGCACAAGGGCCATGGTAAAAAAAATGGTGACTTCCTTCGAAGCAATTCCAGTCGGCAGATTTCATGCAAGAACTTTTCAGTGGGATCTGCTGGACAAATGGTCCGGATCGCATCTTCAGATGCATAAGCGGATAACCCTATATCCAAGGACAAGGGTGTCTCTCCTGTGGTGGTTACAGAGTGCTCATCTTCTAGAGGGCCGCAGATTCGGCATTCAGTTTTGGATGTTGGTGACCACGGAGGCCAGCCCGAGAGGCTGGGGAGCAGTCACACAAGGAAAAAATTTCCAGGGAGTGTGATCAAGTCTGGAGACTTTTCTCCACATAAATATAGCTAAGGGTAAATTTATAATGCTCTAAGCTTAGCAAGACCTCTGCTTCAAGGTCAGCCGGTATTGATCCAGTGGGATAAAACATCACGGCAGTCGCCCACGTAAATAGACAGGGCGGCACAAGAAGCAGGAGGGCAGTGGCAAAAACTGCAAGGACTTTTCGCTGGGCGGAAAATCATGTGATAGCACTGTCAGCAGTGTTTCATTCCGGGAATGGAAACTGGGAAGCAGACTTCCTCAGTAGGCACGACCTCCACCCGGCAGAGTGGGAACTTCATGGGGAAGTTTTCCACATGATTGTAAACCGTTGGGAATTACCAAAGGTGGACATGATGGCGTCCCGTCTGAACAAAAAACGGGACAGGTATTGCGCCAGGTTAAGAGACCCTCAGGCAATAGCTGTGGACGTTCTGGTAACACCGTGGGTGTACCAGTCGGTGTATGTGTTCCATCCTCTGCTTTTCATACCTAAGGTACTGAGAATTATAAGACGTAGAGGAGTAAGAACTATACTCATGGCTCCGGATTGGCCAAGAAGGACTTGGTACCCGGAACTTCAAGAGATGCTCACAGAGGACTTATGGCCTCTGCCGCTAAGAAGGGACTTGTTTCAGCAAGTACCATGTCTGTTCCAAGACTTACCGCAGCTGCGTTTGACGGCATGGCGGTGGAACGCCGGATCCTAAGGGAAAAGGCATTCAGGAAGAGGTCATTCCTACCCTGGTCAAAGCCAGAAAGGAGGTGACCGCACAACATTATCACCACATGTGGCGAAAATATGTTGCGTGGTGTGAGGCCAGGAAGGCCCCACGAAGAAATTTCAACTCGGTCGATTCCTGCATTTCCTGCAAACAGGAGTGTCTATGGGCCTCAAATTGGGGTCCATTAAGGTTCAAATTTCGGCCCTGTCGATTTTTCTTCCAGAAAGAATTGGCTTCAGTTCCTGAAGTCCAGAAGTTTGTCAAGGGAGTATTGCATATACAACCCCCTTTTGTGCCTCCAGTGGCACTGTGGGATCTCAACGTAGTTCTGGGATTCCTCAAAACACATTGGTTTAAAACCAGTCAAATCTGTGGATTTGAAGCATCTCACATGAAAAGTGAACATGCTCTTGGACCTGGCCTGGACCAGGCGAGTGTCAAATTGGTGGTTTTTTTCTCAAAAAAGCCCATATCTTTTGTCCATTCGGACAGGGCAGAGCTGCGGACTCGTCCCCAGTTCTCTCCCTAAGGTGGTGTCAGTGTTTCACCTGAACCAGCTTATTGTGGTGTCTTGCGCCTACTAGGGACTTGGAGGACTCCAAGTTGCTAGATGTGGTCAGGGCCCTGAAAATATAGGTTCCAGGACGGCTGGAGTCAGGAAAACTGACTTGCTGTTATCCTGTATGCACCCAACAAACTGGGTGCTCTTGCTTCTAAGCAGACTTTTGCTAGTTGGATGTGTAATACAATTCAGCTTGCACATTCTGTGGCAGGCCTGCCACAGCCAAAATATGTAAATGCCCATTCCACAAGGAAGGTGGGCTCATCTTGGGCGGCTGCCCGAGGGGTCTCGGCTTTACAACTTTGCCGAGCGGCTATTTAGTCAGGGGCAAACACGTTTGTAAAATCCTACAAATTTGATACCCTGGCTAAGGAGGACCTGGAGTTCTCTCATTCGGTGCTGCAGAGTCATCCGCACTCTCCCGCCCGTTTGGGAGCTTTGGTATAATCCCCATGGTCCTTTCAGGAACCCCAGCATCCACTAGGACGATAGAGAAAATAAGAATTTACTTACCGATAATTCTATTTCTCGGAGTCCGTAGTGGATGCTGGGCGCCCATCCCAAGTGCGGATTATCTGCATTACTTGTACATAGTTACAAAAATCGGGTTATTATTTGTTGTGAGCCATCTTTTCAGAGGCTCCGCTGTTATCATACTGTTAACTGGGTTCAGATCACAGGTTGTACAGTGTGATTGGTGTGGCTGGTATGAGTCTTACCCGGGATTCATAAATCCTTCCTTATTGTGTACGCTCGTCCGGGCACAGTATCCTAACTGAGGCTTGGAGGAGGGTCATAGGGGGAGGAGCCAGTGCACACCACCTGATCCTAAAGCTTTACTTTTTGTGCCCTGTCTCCTGCGGAGCCGCTATTCCCCATGGTCCTTTCAGGAACCCCAGCATCCACTACGGACTCCGAGAAATAGAATTATCGGTAAGTAAATTCTTATTTTTCTTTTTATGTAACTATCCCAATAATTTGACAGGTATCAAAGATGAAAGAATTCAATGACACATGCGCTTGTAAAGTATTAAACACAAAATTACATGACCTTCAGGCTGTGTGTATAAGGTGTATATGAAACAAATGCATTCTGTGCTTAGACTTAGGTCCCATCACCATATGTCATGTCATTATGGTATGCAGTGATTCCAAAATACGGAAAAATCCCATATCCAAAATACTTCTGGTCCCAAGCATTTTGGATAAGGGATACTCAACCTGTACTATATTGCACTTCATAGGTTGTGGGTTTTTAATATGCTTTCTCTCTAGTCCACTGTAGGGTATGACATTTTAATAAATTAAATGTATTTTATGATACATGACAAGCGCATGTGTCATTGAATTCTTTCTAATTTGTGTTTTGTTTTAAGGGGTTGAGTATTCCCCTCTCTGACACAGCTGCTAGGTAAAGGGATTTTTACAGGGTAAACCAGGCGCTTTGTCATTTTTCTGTCTGGTATCAAAGATGAGGGAGTTACAACATGAAGAGAGTAGGGTCAAGGAGGAAAGTGTCTGAGGTGGGTGATGTGGCCTATGTGCCCCCTCTGAGCATTTGCGGGGGGCCTGCACAGTGACAACCTGTTTTGGCTACTTACTGTCATTTTAACACATCACAGGCATCAGCGGGGCTACCTACAGTGCAATGCATGTATCCTCTACAGCCCCTTTCCCTCATATCTACCGTAATGCTGGGCATACTCCATCCAAAAATCGGTCTGCCAGAGACCTACCTATCTTTAGGAGCCACCAATTTATCCGTACTGTCCATAACTTGAAAGCCCGACTCCCCCCAGCCATTTGTTGGGTGTTTAAAATGCATTGATCTAAATAATACCCCTTTCAGACATGCATCAAAAATCCCAGACTTATGCACGTGACTGCATCAAGCTGGGATTTTGGTATGTCTCAATGCAAGCAACCCGTGACTATGTCCGGAGTCCGCGATCCTTCTCCAGACCAGGGAATTTTCCAGGGTGTTAGACCCAGCAACTTCCCGGGTCTGGTATAAGTGTATTTGGCTTAGTACAGTATAGCACACCGATAACAGATTAGCCCCATTTCGGGGTGTGCTGCTGCCGCACCTGTACCCACTGACGTTTTTGGTCAGATTTGCACATCTGGTACCTACATTTAATATCACTCTTGCCTCTTATTCAAGGTGATGTGTGGTGAGGGTCACTATAGAAGATAGGACCAGGAGTTATTGGTTGTGAACCTCATACTAGATCAAAACGGACCTTATTAGTGGATAAGGCTATCTGTAAATTACCCCCAAAATGTTTCATCAGGGAGAATTCTTTAAGCAGTGATAGTAACACCTTAATGGAAGCTAGAAAAAGGTTTGCAACGTGCATTACGTCTAAACACTCCTCTTAGGTCTTCAGTGCTAAATACGTGTGGGCCAATTCCCAATCATCTCGAGCAGTGCAGGAGTTGAAATAGAGGGGGAAAAACTTACCCAAAAGAATCTACAATTGCTAGTATGGGGGGAAAAAGGGGGGGGGGGGGGGGGGGAGAGATCACAAGGCAGTAACGTCAACAAGCCCCAGCCGCTCACGGCAAAGATATCATTTCATTAGGAAAGCATACAGTATTGAACAGAGTGTCCTTTGGTCTTAGTAAAGTTTATTACTGGCAAAGCAGGAAGCTCTGGATTCTCTTGTGGTGGTTGGGGGGAACCTGCACATCTGCATTTAGTTCACTTTAAATTACAAAAAAAAAAAAAATTGCCTTGCGAGAATTAGAAAATGAAAAACACACAAAAAAAAAAAAAAAGGGTATAATTTGCGTGGCTTTGAAAAAAAATTCTGATATTGATTAAGGAATATGGCCCGCCCCAAAGTGCCAAAATAGGCTCAGCATAAGCGTGAGAAAAGCCTCAGCAGTGAAGGGTTTAATATGTTTAAATAATATAAAAAAATACAAGTTTCTCTGACATCCTAGTGGATGCTGGGAACTCCGTAAGGTCCATGGGGAATAGCAGCTCCGCAGGAGACTGGGCACAAAAGTAAAGCTTTAGGACTACCTGGTGTGCACTGGCTCCTCCCCCTATGACCCTCCTCCAAGCCCCAGTTAGATTTTTGTGCCCGGCCGAGAAGGGTGCACACTAGGGGCTCTCCTGAGCTGCTTAGTGAAAAGTTTAGTTTTAGGTTTTTTATTTTCAGTGAGACCTGCTGGCAACAGGCTCACTGCATCGAGGGACTAAGGGGAGAAGAAGCGAACTCACCTGCGTGCAGAGTGGATTGGGCTTCTTAGGCTACTGGACACCATTAGCTCCAGAGGGACCGAACACAGGCCCAGCCTCGGAGCTCGGTCCCAGAGCCGCGCCGCCGGCCCCCTTACAGAGCCAGAAGCGAGAAGAGGTCCGGAAGAATCGGCGGCAGAAGACATCAGTCTTCAACAAGGTAGCGCACAGCACTGCAGCTGTGCGCCATTGTTACTCAGGCACACTTCACACTCCGGTCACTGAGGGTGCAGGGCGCTAGGGGGGGGCACCCTGAGCAGCAATGTAAAACACCTTGGCTGGCATAAATACACCACATATAACCCCCAGGGCTATATGGATGTATTTTAACCCCTGCCAGAACTCACCAAAAGCGGGAGAAAAGGCCGCCGAGAAGGGGGCGGAGCCTATCTCCTCAGCACACTGGCGCCATTTTCTCTCACAGCTCCGTTGGAGGGAAGCTCCCTGACTCTCCCCTGCAGTTACTACACTACAGAAAAGGGTTAAAAAAGAGAGGGGGGCACTAATTAGGCGCAGTATTAATAAAACAGCAGCTATAAGGGGAAAAACACTTATATAAGGTTATCCCTGTATATATATATATAGCGCTCTGGTGTGTGCTGGCATACTCTCCCTCTGTCTCCCCAAAGGGCTAGTGGGGTCCTGTCCTCTATCAGAGCATTCCCTCTGTGTGTGCTGTGTGTCGGTACGTTGTGTCGACATGTATGAGGAGGAAAATGGTGTGGAGACGGAGCAATGGCCTGTAATGGAGATGTCACCCCCTAGGGAGTCGACACCTGAGTGGTTGAGCTTATGGAAGGAATAGTCAGCTCTTTACAAAAGATTGATGACATGAGACAGCCGGCGACTCAGCCTGTGCCTGTCCAGGGGTCTCAAAAGCCATCATGGGCTCTAAAACGCCCGTTACCGTAGATGGCAGATACAGACGCCGACACGGATACTGACTCCAGTGTCGACGATTAAGAGACGAATGTGACTTCCAGTAGGGCCACACGTTACATGATTGAGGCTATGGAAAATGTTTTTCTCTATCGTCCTAGTGGATGCTGGGGTTCCTGAAAGGACCATGGGGAATAGCGGCTCCGCAGGAGACAGGGCACAAAAGTAAAGCTTTCCGATCAGGTGGTGTGCACTGGCTCCTCCCCCTATGACCCTCCTCCAAGCCAGTTAGATTTTTGTGCCCGGCCGAGAAGGGTGCAATCTAGGTGGCTCTCCTAAAGAGCTGCTTAGAAAAGTTTAGCTTAGGTTTTTTATTTTACAGTGAGTCCTGCTGGCAACAGGATCACTGCAACGAGGGACTTAGGGGAGAAGAAGTGAACTCACCTGCGTGCAGGATGGATTGGCTTCTTGGCTACTGGACATTAGCTCCAGAGGGACGATCACAGGTACAGCGTGGATGGTCACCGGAGCCTTGCCGCCGGCCCCCTTGCAGATGCTGAAGTAAGAAGAGGTCCAGAATCGGCGGCAGAAGACTCCTCAGTCTTCTAAAGGTAGCGCACAGCACTGCAGCTGTGCGCCATTTTCCTCTCAGCACACTTCACACGGCAGTCACTGAGGGTGCAGGGCGCTGGGAGGGGGGCGCCCTGGGAGGCAAATGAATACCTATTTTGGCTAAAAATACCTCACATATAGCCTCCGGAGGCTATATGGAGATATTTAACCCCTGCCAGAATCCGTTAAGAGCGGGAGACGAGGCCGCCGAAAAAGGGGCGGGGCCTATCTCCTCAGCACACAGCGCCATTTTCCCTCACAGAAAGGCTGGAGGGAAGGCTCCCAGGCTCTCCCCTGCACTGCACTACAGAAACAGGGTTAAAACAGAGAGGGGGGGCACTAATTTGGCGATATGCTTATATATTAAGATGCTATAAGGGAAAACACTTATATAAGGTTGTCCCTATATAATTATAGCGTTTTTGGTGTGTGCTGGCAAACTCTCCCTCTGTCTCTCCAAAGGGCTAGTGGGTCCTGTCCTCTATCAGAGCATTCCCTGTGTGTGTGCTGTGTGTCGGTACGTGTGTGTCGACATGTAGGAGGACGATGTTGGTGAGGAGGCGGAGCAATTGCCTGTAATGGTGATGTCACTCTCTAGGGAGTCGACACCGGAATGGATGGCTTATTTAGGAAATTACGTGATAATGTCAACACGCTGCAAGGTCGGTTGACGACATGAGACGGCCGACAAACAATTAGTACCGGTCCAGACGTCTCAAAAACACCGTCAGGGGTTTTAAAACGCCCGTTTACTTTAGTCGGTCGACACAGACACAGACAGGGACACTGAATCCAGTGTCGACGGTGAATAAACAAACGTATTCCTTATTAGGGCCACACGTTAAAGGCAATGAAGGAGGTGTTACATATTTCTGATACTACAAGTACCACAAAAGAGGGTATTATGTGGGATGTGAAAAAACTACCATAGTTTTTCCTGAATCAGATAAATTAAATAAAGTGTGTGATGATGCGTGGGTTCCCCCCGATAGAAAATTATGGGCGGTATACCCTTTCCCGCCAGAAGTTAGGGCGCGTTGGGAAACACCCCTTAAGGTGGATAAGGCGCTCACACGCTTATCAAAACAAGTGGCGGTACCGTCTATAGATAGGGCCGTCCTCAAGGACCAGCTGACAGGAGGCTGGAAAATATCATAAAAAGTATATACACACATACTGGTGTTATACTGCGACCAGCGATTGCCTCAGCCTGGATGTGCAGAGCTGGGGTGGCTTGGTCGGATTCCCTGACTAAAACTATTGATACCCTTGACAGGGACAGTATTTTATTGACTATAGAGCATTTAAAGGATGCATTTCTATATATGCGAGATGCACAGAGGGATATTTGCACTCTGGCATCATGAGTAAATGCGATGTCCATAACTGCCAGAAGATGTTATGGACACGACAGTGGTCAGGTGATGCAGATTCCAAACGGCACAAAGGTGTATTGCCGTATAAAGGAAGAGGAGTTATTTGGGGTCGGTCCATCGGACCTGGTGGCCACGGCAACTGCTGGAAAATCCACCGTTTTTTACCCTAAGTCACATCTCTGCAGAAAAAGACACCGTCTTTTCAGCCTCAGTCCTCTCGTCCCTATAAGATCATATCTGCCCAGGGATAGAGGAAAGGGAAGAAGACTGCAGCAGGCAGCCCATTCCCAGGAACAGAAGCGTTCCACCGCTTCTGACAAGTTCTCAGCATGGCGCTGAGACCGTACAGGACCCCTGGATCCTACAAGTAGTATCCCAGGGGTACAGATTGGAATGTCGAGACGTTTCCCCTTCGCAGGCTCCTGAAGTCTGCTTTACCAAGTCTCCCTCCGACAAGGAGGCAGTATGGGAAAAAATTCACAAGCTGTATTCCCAGCAGGTGATAATTAAATTACCCCTCCTACTACAAGAAAAGGGGTATTATTCCACACTATATTGTGGTACTGAAGCCAGAAGGCTAGGTGAGACTTATTCTAAAAATTTTTTTTTGAACACTTACAAAGGTTCACATCAAGATGGAGTCACTCAGAGCAGTGATAACGAACCAGGAAGAAGGGGACTATATAGTGTCCCGGGACATCAGGGATGCTTACCTCTATGTCCCAAATTTGCCCTTCTCACTAAGGGTACCTCAGGTTCGTGGTGCAGAACTGTCACTATCAGTTTCAGATGCTGCCGTTTGGATTGTCAACGGCACCCCGGGTCTTTACCAAGGTAATGGCCGAAATGATGATTCTTCTTCGAAGAAAAGGCGTCTTAATTATCCCTTACTTGGACGATCTCCTGATAAGGGCATAGTCCAGGGAACAGTTGGAGGTCGGAGTAGCACTATCTCGGATACTGCTACAACAGCACGGGTGGATTCTAAATATTCCAAAATCGCAGCTGATCCCGACGACACGTCTGCTGTGCCTAGGGATGATTCTGGACACAGTCCAGAAAAAGGTGTTTCTCCCGGAAGAGAAAGCCAGGGAGTTATCCGAGCTAGTCAGGAACCTCCTAAAAACAGTGCATCATTGCACAAGGGTCCTGGTAAAAATGGTGGCTTCCTACGAAGCAATTCCATTCGGCAGATTTCACGCAAGAACTTTTCAGTGGGATCTGCTGGACAAATGGTCCGGATCGCATCTTCAGATGCATCAGCGGATAACCCTATATCCAAGGACAAGGGTGTCTCTCCTGTGGTGGTTATAGAGTGCTCATCTTCTAGAGGGCCGCAGATTCGGCATTCAGGATTGGATGCTGGTGACCACGGAGCCCAGCCCGAGAGGCTGGGGAGCAGTCACACAAGGAAAAAATTTCCAGGGAGTGTGATCAAGTCTGGAGACTTTTCTCCACATAAATATACTGGAGCTAAGGGTAAATTTATAATGCTCTAAGCTTAGCAAGACCTCTGCTTCAAGGTCAGCCGGTATTGATCCAGTGGGAAAAACATCACGGCAGTCGCCCACGTAAACAGACAGGGCGACACAAGAAGCAGGAGGGCAATGGCAAAAACTGCAAGGACTTTTCGCTGGGCGGAAAATCATGCGATAGCACTGTCAGCAGTGTTTCATCCCGGGAATGGAAACTGGGAAGCAGACTTCCTCAGCAGGCACGACCTCCACCCGGGAGAGTGGAAACTTCATCGGGAAGTTTTTTCCACATGATTGTAAACCGTTGGGAAATACCAAAGGTGGACATGATGGCGTCCCGTCTGAACAAAAAACGGGACAGGTATTGCGCCAGGTCAAGAGACCCTCAGGCAATAGCTGTGGACGTTCTGGTAACACCGTGGGTGTACCAGTCGGTGTATGTGTTCCCTCCTCTGCTTCTCATACCTAAGGTGCTGAGAATTATAAGACGTAGAGGAGTAAGAACTATACTCATGGCTCCGGATTGGCCAAGAAGGACTTGGTACCCGGAACTTCAAGAGATGCTTACAGAGGTCTTATGGCCTCTGCCGCTAAGAAGGGACTTGCTTCAGCAAGTACCATGTCTGTTCCAAGACTTACCGCAGCTGCGTTTGTCGGCATGGCGGTGGAAAGCCGGATCCTAAGGGAAAAAGGCATTCCGGAAGAGGTCATTCCTACCCTGGTCAAAGCCAGAAAGGAGGTGACCGCACAACATTATCACCAAATGTGGCGAAAATATGTTGCGTGGTGTGAGGCCAGGAAGGCCCCACAAAGAAATTTCAACTCGGTCGTTTCCTGCATTTCCTGCAAACAGGAGTGTCTATGGGCCTCAAATTGGGGTCCATTAAGGTTCAAATTTCGGCCCTGTCGATTTTCTTCCAGAAAGAATTGGCTTCAGTTCCTGAAGTCTAGAAATTTGTCAAGGGAGTATTGCATATACAACCCCCTTTTGTGCCTCCAGTGGCACTGTGGGATCTCAACGTAGTTCTGGGATTCCTCAAATCACATTGGTTTACAACCAGTCAAATCTGTGGATTTGAAGCATCTCACATGAAAAGTGACCATGCTCTTGGCCCTGGCCTGGACCAGGCGAGTGTCAAATTAGCGGTTTTTTCTCAAAAAAAGCCCATATCTGTTTGTCCATTCGGACAGGGCAGAGCTGCGGACTCGTCCCCAGTTCTCTCCCTAAGGTGGTGTCAGTGTTTCACCTGAACCAGCTTATTGTGGTGCCTTGCACCTACTAGGGACTTGGAGGACTCCAAGTTGCTAGATGTTGTCAGGGCCCTGAAAATATGTTCCAGGACGGCTGGAGTCAGGAAAACTGACTTGCTGTTATCCTGTATGCACCCAACAAACTGGGTGCTCTTGCTTCTAAGCATACTATTGCTAGTTGGATGTGTAATACAATTCAGCTTGCACATTCTGTGGCAGGCCTGCCACAGCCAAAATATGTAAAGGCCCATTCCACAAGGAAGGTGGGCTCATCTTGGGCGGCTGCCCGAGGGGTCTCGGCTTTACAACTTTGCCGAGCAGCTACTTGGTCAGGGGCAAACACGTTTGCTAAATTCTACAAATTTGATACCCTGGCTAAGGAGGACCTGGAGTTCTCTCATTCGGTGCTGCAGAGTCATCCGCACTCTCCCGCCCGTTTGGGAGCTTTGGTATAATCCCCATGGTCCTTTCAGGAACCCCAGCATCCACTAGGACGATAGAGAAAATAAGAATTTACTTACCGATAATTCTATTTCTCGGAGTCCGTAGTGGATGCTGGGCGCCCATCCCAAGTGCGGATTATCTGCAATACTTGTACATAGTTACAAAAATCGGGTTATTATTGTTGTGAGCCATCTTTTCAGAGGCTCCGCTGTTATCATACTGTTAACTGGGTTTAGATCACAAGTTGTACGGTGTGATTGGTGTGGCTGGTATGAGTCTTACCCGGGATTCAAAATTCCTCCCTTATTGTGTACGCTCGTCCGGGCACAGTACCTAACTGGCTTGGAGGAGGGTCATAGGGGGAGGAGCCAGTGCACACCACCTGATCGGAAAGCTTTACTTTTGTGCCCTGTCTCCTGCGGAGCCGCTATTCCCCATGGTCCTTTCAGGAACCCCAGCATCCACTACGGACTCCGAGAAATAGAATTATCGGTAAGTAAATTCTTATTTTTACACATTTCTGATAATACCAGTACCATTAAAAAGGGTATTATGTTGGGTGAGAAAAAACTGCCTGTAGTTTTTCCTGCATCTGAGGAATTAAATGAAGTGTGTGATGATGCGTGGGTTTCCCCCGATAAAAACTGTTAATTCCTAAAAAGTTATTAGCATCATACCCCTTCCCGCCAGAGGATAGGGCACGTTAGGAAACACCCCCTAGGGTGAATAAAGCGCTCACACGCTTGTCTAAAGGCACGGCCGCCGTTAAGGAACCTGCTGACAGAAAGCAGTAAAATGTATATACACTCACACGGGTGTGATACTACGACCAGCAATCGCCTCAGCCTGGATGTGCAGTGCTGGGGTGGCTTGGTCGGATTCCCTGACTGACAATATTGATAGATTCAGTTCTATATATGCGTGATGCACAGAGGGATATTTGCCGACTGGCATCAAGAGTAAGTGCACTGTCATTTCTGCCAGAGAGGGTTATGGACAAGACAGTGGTCAGGTGATGCTGATTCCAAAAGGCATATGGAAGTATCGCCTTATAAAAGGGAGGAGTTATTTGGGGTAGGTCTAACAGACCTGGTGGCCACGGCAACGGCTGGGAAATCCACATTTTTACCCCAGGTAGCCTCTCAACATAAGAAGACGCCGTATTATCAGGCGCAGTCCTTTGGGACCCATAAGGGCAAGCGGGCAAAAGGCTCCTCATTTCTGCCCCGTGGCAGAGGGAGAGGAAAAAGGCTGCAGAAAACAGCCAGTTCCCAGGAACAGAAGCCCTCTCCCGTTTTCTGCCAAGTCCTCAGCATGACGCTGGGGCTTTACAAGCGGACTCAGGCACGGTGGGTGCCCGTCTCAATAATTTCAGCGTGCAGTGGGCTCACTCACAGGTGGACCCCTGGATCCTTCAGGTGGTATCTCAGGGGTACAAATTGGAATTCGAGACGTCTCCCCCTCGCCGTTTTCTAAAGTCTGCTTTACCGACGTCTCCCTCAGACAGGGAGGCAGTATTGGAAGCCATTCACAAGCAGTATTCCCAGCAGGTGATAATCAAGGTACCCCTCCTACAACAGGGAAAGGGGTATTATTCCACGCTGTTTGTGGTACCGAAGCCGGACGGCTCGGTGAGACCTAATTTAAATCTGAAATCCTTGAACACTTACATACAAAGGTTCAAATTCAAGATGGAGTCACTCAGAGCGGTGATTGCAAACCTGGAAGAAAGGGATTATATGGTGTCTCTGGACATCAAGGATGCTTATCTCCATGTCCCAATTTACCCTTCTCACCAAGGGTACCTCAGGTTTGTGGTACAGAACTGTCACTATCAGTTTCAGAAGCTGCCGTTTGGTTTGTCCACGGCACCCCAGGTCTTTACCAAAGTAATGGCCGAAATGATGATACTCCTTCGAAGGAAGGGAGTTTTAATTATCCCTTACTTGGACGATCTCCGGATAAGGGCAAGATCCAGGGAACAGTTGGTAGTCGGGGTAGCACTATCTCAAGTAGTGTTGCGGCAGCACGGTTGGATTCTTAATATTCCAAAATCGCAGCTGATCCCGACGACAAGTCTTCTATTCCTAAGGATGATCCTGGACACAGTCCAGAAAAAGGTGTTTCTCCAGGAGGAGAAAGCCAGGGAGTTATCCGAACTAGTCAGAAACCTCCTAAGACCAGGCCAAGTGTCAGTGCATCAATGCACAAGGGTCCTGGGAAAAATGGTGGCTTCCTACGAAGCAATTCCATTCGGCAGATTCCACGCAAGAATTTTCCAGTGGGACCTGCTGGAAAAATGGTCCGGATCGCATCTTCAGATGCATCAGCGGATAACCCTGTCACCAAAGACAAGGGTGTCTCTTCTGTGGTGGTTGCAGAGTGCTCATCTTCTAGAGGGCGCAGATTCGGCATTCAGGACTGGGTCCTGGTGACCACGGATGCCAGCCTGCGAGGCTGGGGAGCAGTCACACAGGGAAGAAATTTCCAGGGCTTGTGGTCAAGCCTGGAGACATCACTTCACATAAATATCTTGGAGCTAAGGGCCATTTACAATGCCCTAAGCCAAGCAAAACCTCTGCTTTAAGGTCAGCCGGTGCTGATCCAGTTGGACAACATCACGGCAGTCGCCCACGTAGACAGACAGGGCGGCACAAGAAGCAGGAGGGAAATGGCAGAAGCTGCAAGGATTTTTCGCTGGGCGGAAAATCATGGGATAGCATTATCAGCAGTGTTCATTCCGGGAGTGAACAACTGGGAAACAGACTTCCTCAGCAGAAGTCTTCCACATGATTGTAAACCGTTGGGAAAAACCAAAAGGTGGACATGATGGCGTCCCGCCTAAACAAAAAATTGGGACAGGTATTGCGCCAGGTCAAGGGACCCTCAGGCAATAGCTGTGGACGCGCTGGTAACACCGTGGGTGTACCAGTCAGTGTATGTGTTCCCTCCTCTTCCTCTCTTACCAAAAGTACTGAGAATTACAAGACGGAGGGGAGTAAGAATATACTCGTGGCTCCGGATTGGCCAAGAAGGACTTGGTACCCGGAACTTCAAGAGATGCTCACGGAGGACCCGTGGCCTCTACCTCTAAGAAGGGACCTGCTCCAGCAAGGACCCTGTCTGTTCCAAGACTTACCGCGGCTGCGTTTGATGGCAGGGCGGTTGAACGCCGGATCCTGAAGGAAAAAGGCATTCCGGATGAAGTCATCCCTACCCTGATCAAAGCCAGGAAGGATGTAACCGCAAAGCATTATCACCGCATTTGGCGAAAATATGTTGCGTGGTGCGAGGCCAGTAAGGCCCCGATGGAGGAATTTCAACTAGGTCGATTCCTGCATTTCCTGCAAACAGGAGTGTCTATGGGCCTAAAATTGGGGTCCATTAAGGTTCAAATTTCGGCCCTGTCAATTTTCTTCCAGAAAGAACTAGCTTCAGTTCCTGAAGTTCAGACGGTTGTAAAAGGGGTACTGCATATACAGCCTCCTTTCTGTGCCTCCAGTAGCACCTTGGGATCTCAATGTAGTTTTGGGGTTCCTAAAGTCACAATGGTTTGAACCACTTGAATCTGTGGAGTTAAAATATCTCACATGGAAAGTGGTCATGCTGTTGGCCCTGGCCTCGGCCAGGCGCGTGTCAGAATTGGCGGCTTTATCCTGTAAAAGCCCTTATCTGATTTTCCATTCAGACAGGGCGGAATTGAGGACTCGTCCTCATTTTCTCCCTAAGGTGGTTTTCAGCGTTTCACCTGAACCAACCTATTGTGGTACCTGCGGCTACTAGTGACTTGGAGGACTCCAAGTTGTTGGACATAGTCAGGGCCCTGAAAATATATGTTTCCAGGACAGCTGGAGTCAGAAAATCTGACTCGCTGTTTATCCTGTATGCACCCAACAAGTTGGGTGCTCCTGCTTCTAAGCAGACTATTGCTCGTTGGATTTGTAATACAATTCAGCTTGCACATTCTGTGGCAGGCCTGCCACAGCCAAAATCTGTAAAAGCCCATTCCACAAGGAAGGTGGGCTCATCTTGGGCGGCTGCCCGAGGGGTCTCGGCTTTACAACTTTGCCGAGCAGCTACTTGGTCAGGGGCACACGCGTTTGCAAAATTCTACAAAATTGATACCCTGGCTGAGGAGGACCTGGAGTTCTCTCATTCGGTGCTGCAGAGTCATCCGCACTCTCCCGCCCATTTGGGAGCTTTGGTATAATCCCCATGGTCCTTACGGAGTTCCCAGCATCCACTAGGACGTCAGAGAAAATAAGAATTTACTTACCGATAATTCTATTTCTCGTAGTCCGTAGTGGATGCTGGGCGCCCATCCCAAGTGCGGATTGTCTGCAATACTTGTACTTCGTTATTGTTAACTAAATCGGGTTATTGTTGTTGTGAGCCATCTATCCAGAGGCTCCTCTGTTATCATGCTGTTAACTGGGTTCAGATCACAGATTGTACGGTGTGATTGGTGTGGCTGGTATGAGTCTTACCCGGGATTCATATATCCTTCCTTATTGTGTACGCTCGTCCGGGCACAGTATCCTAACTGAGGCTTGGAGGAGGGTCATAGGGGGAGGAGCCAGTGCACACCAGGTAGTCCTAAAGCTTTACTTTTGTGCCCAGTCTCCTGCGGAGCCGCTATTCCCCATGGTCCTTACGGAGTTCCCAGCATCCACTACGGACTACGAGAAATAGAATTATCGGTAAGTAAATTCTTATTATTTCCAGACTATTGCCTCCGAAAAGATTACTTCAAACTTTCTCTCTTTGGAAGAATTTATTTCAGTAGAATCAGACACTAATAAATGGTGCGATGGCTCCTTGTGTGAAAGGCATCCGAGGAAACTGCAAAACAAGTGGAACAACTTACAGTACATGCAATTAGATCAGAGGATGTTTGCTTTCATTTAGTTAATGAGGACACAATTACTTCTGTAATTTGAGTTTATAGTAAAATACAAATTTATGATTAAGGTTTCTTTTGGGTTTTTTAAGGGGGACGTTGCAATAAATTTACTTTATTCAGATGTGCCTTATACAGGAACATTAATTCCTAGTGAATGAGTAGGGTGTACGCCAGTGACTTCTAATGAATGAGTAGTGTAAACACCAGCGAAGTCAGCAACTACAAGTAAAGAGAACAGTATACGTCAGTGATGTTGCTAGTTTCTAGTGAGTGGGTAGGGTGCACGTAGGGGGATGGCGAGAGCGGGTAGGGTGCACGTAGGGGGATGGCCCTAGCGAGTGGGTAGTGTGTACGTCGGAGATGGCGGCAGCAAATGGCATACCTCCCAACTGAACTCTGAATTTTCTGCGTAGTGGAACCGCACCCGAGAAAGGGTAAGGAGCCTGTTGGAAGGGGAGGGAGGGGGGTTGGGGGGGGCATTAGGTCACACCCTGCGATTTATTCCATTTTAGCCCCTTTTCCTCATAACTCTGGGGCAGCCCAGCACTCCTGCAGCTGCTGGGCTATCTCCAGCCTACGCCAGGCACTGAATGGGAGCCACGTGCATGTGTGCAATATCCATTCACTGCTGCTCTGCAGAGGCTGAAGCGGTGGTGTTATGCAGTCTCCCAGCCAACTGCGGGACACTGCGGAAACACGGGACTGTCCAACAGAAATAGTCAGTCACTATTATCTACTGAATGAGTAGGGCGCGCGTCAGGTGTGTCACTAGTTACTGGGTAGGGCGCGCGTCAGGTGTGTCACTAGTTACTGGGTAGGGCGCGCGTCAGGTGTGTCACTAGTTACTGGGTAGGGCGCGCGTCAGGTGTGTCACTAGTTACTGGGTAGGGCGCGCGTCAGGTGTGTCACTAGTTACTGGGTAGGGCGCGCGTCAGGTGTGTCACTAGTTACTGGGTAGGGCGCGCGTCAGGTGTGTCACTAGTTACTGGGTAGGGCGCGCGTCAGGTGTGTCACTAGTTACTGGGTAGGGCGCGCGTCAGGTGTGTCACTAGTTACTGGGTAGGGCGCGCGTCAGGTGTGTCACTAGTTACTGGGTAGGGCGCGCGTCAGGTGTGTCACTAGTTACTGGGTAGGGCGCGCGTCAGGTGTGTCACTAGTTACTGGGTAGGGCGCGCGTCAGGTGTGTCACTAGTTACTGGGTAGGGCGCGCGTCAGGTGTGTCACTAGTTACTGGGTAGGGCGCGCGTCAGGTGTGTCACTAGTTACTGGGTAGGGCGCGCGTCAGGTGTGTCACTAGTTACTGGGTAGGGCGCGCGTCAGGTGTGTCACTAGTTACTGGGTAGGGCGCGCGTCAGGTGTGTCACTAGTTACTGGGTAGGGCGCGCGTCAGGTGTGTCACTAGTTACTGGGTAGGGCGCGCGTCAGGTGTGTCACTAGTTACTGGGTAGGGCGCGCGTCAGGTGTGTCACTAGTTACTGGGTAGGGCGCGCGTCAGGTGTGTCACTAGTTACTGGGTAGGGCGCGCGTCAGGTGTGTCACTAGTTACTGGGTAGGGCGCGCGTCAGGTGTGTCACTAGTTACTGGGTAGGGCGCGCGTCAGGTGTGTCACTAGTTACTGGGTAGGGCGCGCGTCAGGTGTGTCACTAGTTACTGGGTAGGGCGCGCGTCAGGTGTGTCACTAGTTACTGGGTAGGGCGCGCGTCAGGTGTGTCACTAGTTACTGGGTAGGGCGCGCGTCAGGTGTGTCACTAGTTACTGGGTAGGGCGCGCGTCAGGTGTGTCACTAGTTACTGGGTAGGGCGCGCGTCAGGTGTGTCACTAGTTACTGGGTAGGGCGCGCGTCAGGTGTGTCACTAGTTACTGGGTAGGGCGCGCGTCAGGTGTGTCACTAGTTACTGGGTAGGGCGCGCGTCAGGTGTGTCACTAGTTACTGGGTAGGGCGCGCGTCAGGTGTGTCACTAGTTACTGGGTAGGGCGCGCGTCAGGTGTGTCACTAGTTACTGGGTAGGGCGCGCGTCAGGTGTGTCACTAGTTACTGGGTAGGGCGCGCGTCAGGTGTGTCACTAGTTACTGGGTAGGGCGCGCGTCAGGTGTGTCACTAGTTACTGGGTAGGGCGCGCGTCAGGTGTGTCACTAGTTACTGGGTAGGGCGCGCGTCAGGTGTGTCACTAGTTACTGGGTAGGGCGCGCGTCAGGTGTGTCACTAGTTACTGGGTAGGGCGCGCGTCAGGTGTGTCACTAGTTACTGGGTAGGGCGCGCGTCAGGTGTGTCACTAGTTACTGGGTAGGGCGCGCGTCAGGTGTGTCACTAGTTACTGGGTAAGGCGCGCGTCAGGTGTGTCACTAGTTACTGGGTAGGACGCGCGCGTCAGGTGTGTCACTAGTTACTGGGTAGGACGCGCGCGTCAGGTGTGTCACTAGTTACTGGGTAGGACGCGCGCGTCAGGTGTGTCACTAGTTACTGGGTAGGACGCGCGCGTCAGGTGTGTCACTAGTTACTGGGTAGGACGCGCGCGTCAGGTGTGTCACTAGTTACTGGGTAGGACGCGCGCGTCAGGTGTGTCACTAGTTACTGGGTAGGACGCGCGCGTCAGGTGTGTCACTAGTGACTGGGTAGGACGCGCGCGTCAGGTGTGTCACTAGTGACTGGGTAGGACGCGCGCGTCAGGTGTGTCACTAGTGACTGGGTAGGACGCGCGCGTCAGGTGTGTCACTAGTGAATGTGTAGGACGCGCGCGTCAGGTGTGTCACTAGTGAATGTGTAGGACGTGCGCGTCAGGTGTGTCACTAGTGAATGTGTAGGACGTGCATGTCAGGTGTGTCACTAGTGAATGTGTAGGACGTGCATGTCAGGTGTGTCACTAGTGAATGTGTAGGACGTGCATGTCAGGTGTGTCACTAGTGAATGTGTAGGACGTGCATGTCAGGTGTGTCACTAGTGAATGTGTAGGACGTGCATGTCAGGTGTGTCACTAGTGAATGTGTAGGACGTGCATGTCAGGTGTGTCACTAGTGAATGTGTAGGACGTGCATGTCAGGTGTGTCACTAGTGAATGTGTAGGACGTGCATGTCAGGTGTGTCACTAGTGCAGGCATGTCCAAACTGCGGCCCTCCAGCTGTTGAGAAACTACACATCCCAGCATGACCTGACACAGCTTTAGCATTCTCTGACAGCAAAACTGTGTCAGGGCATGCTGGGATATGTAGTTTCACAACAGCTGGAGGGCCGCAGTTTGAACATGCCTGCACTAGTATCTAGTGACTGGGTAGGACGTGCACGTCAGGTGTGTCTCTAGTGACTGGGGTAGGACGTGCGTGTCAGGTGTGTCACTAGTGACTGGGTAGAACGTGCACGTCAGGTGTCACTAGTAACTGGGTAGGACGTGCACGTCAGGTGTCACTAGTGACTGGGTAGGACGTGCACGTCAGGTGTCACTAGTGACTGGGTAGGACGTGCACGTCAGGTGTCACTAGTGACTGGGTAGGACGTGCGTGTCAGGTGTAGTGACTGGGTAGGACGTGCACGTCAGGTGTGTCACTAGTGACTGGGTAGAACGTGCACGTCAGGTGTCACTAGTGACTGGGTAGGACGTGCGTGTCAGGTGTAGTGACTGGGTAGGACGTGCACGTCAGGTGTGTCACTAGTGACTGGGTAGGACGTGCGTGTCAGGTGTGTCACTAGTGACTGGGTAGGACGTGCACGTCAGGTGTGTCACTAGTGACTGGGTAGGACGTGCGTGTCCCCCTCCCGTGTCTGCCATTGAGATATTTTAAGCCAATCTTCTGTGGTTTCTATTCCACCTTCAAAACAGACTTAGCATATAGTAACTCTCCCGTGTCTATTGGTATAAATTAGTGTAAAAAACAAAGTTGAACATATTACCGTTAGACACTCTTTATAATCACAGTATAAATAATTCACAATGAAAATCAAATAAATAAAGTGCTTTTCTAGTTGTTATAGCCAATATACAAAAGAGACCATACTTATACAATTGTTGTGTACAGCAAGACATGCATTTCAGATTTAACGCAAAATAGGTTTGTAAAGCTCATTAGGCTATGGCAGGTTGTCTGCGCCTTACTAAGGAAGGCTCGGAGCCTGCCAACACGTTTCATAAAGGCTACAGTGGAGTACAGAAGCGGCACGGTTTGCTCTTGCAAAATACATTAAGACATGCAGGGACAAACCAATAAATAGAAGGGGGGAAAGGTGCTCATTCACTGCTATCGATGATTGCTTTTGGAGGTACATGGTTCAGTTGCCAGATTTGTCCGTGGAGAACAAAGAGAACCTCTCCTCACAAGTCTGGGTTTCCACGGAGCTGAACTGAGACTCCATTGTGTTCCACGCCAGATCTGCAAGTAGGAAGTCATCCATTGCAGTCTGGGTCTCGTTGCTGGTAAGGAATAAGCTTCCGAGTGTTTCAAAGCAGCTGTCTGTGGTCTGCGTCTCAGCGCTGTTCTGTTGTACGGAACCGTCCAGCGGAGGGCAGGGCATATCTTTGCTGGCTGCGTCACCATTCGCTTGGCTCTCCGCATCGGACGAGTCCGTGCTAATGGAGAAGCTAGACTGTTTCAGGATATTACCTAGACGCAAGTGAGCGTTATTATCCAGAAAGAAATTCAGGTCGGTTTGGGTCTGCGTATCAAACATTTCCATGCCCATGAGGTTGGAGTTTCCTTTGTTAGAGAACGAATGAGTAGAGTCATCTGAAAATAAGAAATCAGTTTGTGTCTCGATATCCAGATATTCAGAGTTGAGGTTCCCCAGCACACTCTGGTCCGTCTGAGTCTGGATATTGGATGCGGAGAAGAACTCCTCGATGTCAAAATCTATGCTGGGGTTGGGGTTACAACTGGAGGACAGTTGGGCATCGCCCCCTGACAATAGGCCGCGGCTATCCATGGATTGGCTGGAGATATTGTCAGAAAGGATTTTTTCTAGGTCGCTCAAAAGCTCCATTGTTTGAGTCTGGTTATCAGTCATGTTCTGAGATGGGAACGGCCCATTTTGTGTATTAAAGTTCATGAACGTAGACTTCATTTCCTCTTCCCTTATTTCCTTGATCTCATCGTTGTCCAAGAGGTTCTGACCTAAGTTGCCAGAAATATAACAGTCTGCTGCCTGACTTGTTTGCGTCGATACAGTGTAAAGAGAGTTGGTGCCGCCAAAGAGATCATCACACATGACAGACTGGTCCACCAGCAACGGGTTGTCTCTTGGAAAAGAGATTGTGTTCGTTTGAGTTTCCCGGGAAACTCCGTAATTTACGCAAGGACTGTCCGAGACCTCCGACAGAGATGCCGCACTTCCCTGAAGTGTTTGAGTCTCAACACTGATAGGCAGGGACATCTGGGCACTGAATGACAAGTCTGTTTGGGAACAGGAGGATACATAGGAGTCACTGGGAATCCAGGGGTTGCTTGGTAATAGGTTAGAAGCAAAGTATGATAAGTCCGTCTGAACATCAGACGTGATTCTGGTTTTGGTGGACGAGCTGCTCCCTTCCATATTGACTTGCACATAAGAGTTTACAGAACCTAGTGAACTGTACCCTTCATTTCTAGCCTGAGAGAGGTTATTCGGTACGGAAGCCTCAGCATCCACACTTGGGAGAACCGTCCCATTAAAATGAGGTACAATTTGTAACGTACTCATGACGGAGCCTTGATTATTGACTGCCACGACCATATGTTTCATAGGACATTCAGAAGAAGAAACGAAGACAGGCAAGTGGGCCAGTTGCATTACTGGTAGCTTAATTATAGTTAGCTTAGGCTTTGGTAACAAGAGTTTTTGGGCTTGATATGGTTGCAGAGGAGCACTCTCTGTAACATAGGAATTAGTGTACATTTCACTGGCCGGCCGTGCCTTTAACTCTGCCATCTGCTGGTCAGCTGTAGTAACTGCAGCTGCAGAAAGACTGTGTGCCAATGCTCTCTCCTCGCAAACCGTATTCTGTCTTTGCTTTGATGCTTCAATTTTTCTCTTCTTCACAGGTGGGTCTCTGCAAGTCAAGGAGAAATTACTTTCAGGCCTCGTCACTCAATAGGACAGACTAGTTTCCTTTTCTAACATATTAACCTGAACGGAATTAAGCAGCCTTCATAAGCTATAGATGCAGCCAGGCTCATCCTTACCGTGATGCATATGCATGGGAATACACATCACAGCAAGCTGCGTTCACAACGTAGGAATGAATGGACGCGTGCATGTGGAAGCGAGCGACTCATTCGCAGGGACACTAGTCGCGTACGCATCGCATCATGGATGAGCGTGGCTTACATCTGTATCCTACTCCAGTACATCCTCTCTATACTCCACACCCTCCTGACCCCTGGCCAGCATTACTGTGTGACCATATCATGCAGCCTTTGCAATCTGTCTGGACCATTATGCAATAGATAGCACCTGTCCACGTGTATCAATGCCTGTTCTCCCTATAGATTGTAAACTTGTGAGCAGGGCCCTCCTACCTCTAGGTCTGTCTGTTATTACCCAGTTCTGTTCTATTGCTGTTGTTCCAATTGTAAAGTGTAACGGAATATGCTGCGCTATAAGAAACAGTTAATAAAACATATGAAATGATAAATAAGTCAGCTGAAGTAGCAATCCCATTTTTCCTTTTTTTTTTTTTTTTTTTAATATTGAAAGTACCTTTTAAATATACACGGTCGAGTCATATTATGACCACCTCCTACATTTGACATCGGCAACGCATCGCCTATGAAGTGCGTCACGTTGTGCGTTCGCATGGTGGGTATACAAAGTGTGCGACAGGCCGTCTGCACATGTATCACTCGTCGCAGTCATGGGTAAAAGGGGCGATTTATCAGAGTTGCAAAAATAAGAATTTACTTACCGATAATTCTATTTCTCGTAGTCCGTAGTGGATGCTGGGACTTCCGTAAGGACCATGGGGAATAGCGGCTCCGCAGGAGACTGGGCACAAAAGTAAAAGCTTTAGACTAGCTGGTGTGCACTGGCTCCTCCCCCTATGACCCTCCTCCAAGCCTCAGTTAGGATACTGTGCCCGGACGAGCGTACATAATAAGGAAGGATTTTGAATCCCGGGTAAGACTCATACCAGCCACACCAAACACACCATACAACCTGTGATCTGAACCCAGTTAACAGTATGATAAACGTAGGAGCCTCTGAAAAGATGGCTCACAACAATAAACAACCCGATTTTTTTGTAACAATAACTATATACACAAGTATTGCAGACAATCCGCACTTGGGATGGGCGCCCAGCATCCACTACGGACTACGAGAAATAGAATTATCGGTAAGTAAATTCTTATTTTCTCTGACGTCCTAGTGGATGCTGGGACTTCCGTAAGGACCAAGGGATTATACCAAAGCTCCCAAACGGGCGGGAGAGTGCGGATGACTCTGCAGCACCGAATGAGAGAACTCCAGGTCCTCCTCAGCCAGGGTATCGAATTTGTAAAATTTTGCAAACGTGTTTGCCCCTGACCAAGTAGCTGCTCGGCAAAGTTGTAAAGCCGAGACCCCTCGGGCAGCCGCCCAAGATGAGCCCACTTTCCTTGTGGAATGGGCTTTAACAGATTTTGGCTGTGGCAGTCCTGCCACAGAATGTGCAAGCTGAATTGTACTACAAATCCAACGAGCAATCGTCTGCTTAGAAGCAGGAGCACCCAGCTTGTTGGGTGCATACAGGATAAACAGCGAGTCAGATTTTCTGACTCCAGCCGTCCTGGAAACATATTTTCAGGGCCCTGACTACGTCCAACAACTTGGAGTCCTCCAAGTCCCTAGTAGCCGCAGGCACCACAATAGGTTGGTTCATGTGAAACGCTGAAACCACCTTAGGGAGAAATTGACGACGAGTCCTCAATTCTGCCCTGTCTGAATGAAAAATTAGGTAAGGGCTTTTATATGACAAAGCCGCCAATTCTGAGACACGCCTGGCTGACGCCAGAGCTAACAGCATGACCACCTTCCATGTGAGATATCTTAATTCCACAGTGGTGAGTGGTTCAAACCAATGTGATTTTAGGAACCCTAAAACTACATTGAGATCCCAAGGTGCCACTGGTGGCACAAAAGGAGGCTGTATATGCAGTACCCCCTTGACAAACGTCTGAACTTCAGGCACTGAAGCCAGTTCTTTCTGGAAGAAGATCGACAGGGCCGAAATCTGAACCTTAATGGATCCTAATTTTAGGCCCATAGACAGTCCTGCTTGCAGGAAATGCAGGAAACGACCCAGTTGAAATTCCTCTGTGGGGGCCTTCTTGGCCTCACACCACGCAACATATTTCCGCCAAATGCGGTGATAATGTTTCGCGGTTACATCCTTCCTGGCTTTGATCAGGGTAGGGATGACTTCATCTGGAATGCCTTTTTCCATCAGGATCCGGCGTTCAACCGCCATGCCGTCAAACGCAGCCGCGGTAAGTCTTGGAACAGACAAGGTCCCTGCTGGAGCAGGTCCTTTCTTAGAGGTAGAGGCCACGGGTCCTCCGTGAGCATCTCTTGCAGTTCCGGGTACCAAGTTCTTCTTGGCCAATCCGGAGCCACGAGTATAGTTCTTACTCCTCTCCTTCTTATGATTCTCAGTACTTTGGGTATGAGAGGCAGAGGAGGGAACACATACACCGACTGGTACACCCACGGTGTTACCAGAGCGTCCACCGCTATTGCCTGAGGGTCCCTTGACCTGGCGCAATATCTGTCCAGTTTTTTGTTGAGACGGGACGCCATCATGTCCACCTTTGGTTTTTCGCAACGGTTTACAATCACTTGGAAGACTTCTGGGTGAAGTCCCCACTCCCCCGGGTGGAGGTCGTGTCTGCTGAGGAAGTCTGCTTCCCAGTTGTCCACTCCCGGAATGAACACTGCTGACAGTGCCACCACATGATTTTCCGCCCAGCGGAGAATCCTTGCAGCTTCTGCCATTGCCCTCCTGCTTCTTGTGCCGCCCTGTCTGTTGACGTGGGCGACTGCCGTGATGTTGTCCGATTGGATCAATACCGACTGACCCTGAAGCAGAGGCCTTGCTTGACTTAGGGCATTGTAAATGGCCCTTAGTTCCAGAATATTTATGTGAAGAGACGTTTCCATGCTTGACCACAAGCCCTGGACATTTCTTCCCTGTGTGACTGCTCCCCAGCCTCTCAGACTGGCATCCGTGGTCACCAGCATCCAATCCTGAATGCCGAATCTGCGGCCCTCTAGAAGATGAGCACTCTGTAACCACCACAGGAGAGACACCCTTGTCCTTGGAGATAGGGTTATCCGCTGATGCATCTGAAGATGCGATCCGGACCATTTGTCCAGCAGATCCCACTGAAAAGTTCTTGCATGGAATCTTCCGAATGGAATTGCTTCGTAAGAAGCCACCATTTTTCCCAGGACTCTCGTGCATTGATGCACTGACACTTGGCCTGGTTTTAGGAGGTTCCTGACTAGCTCGGATAACTCCCTGGCCTTCTCCTCCGGGAGAAACACCTTTTTCTGGACTGTGTCCAGAATCATCCCCAGGAACAGTAGACGTGTTGTTGGAATCAGCTGTGATTTTGGGATATTTAGAATCCACCCGTGCTGACGTAGCACTACCTGAGACAGTGCTACTCCGACCTCCAACTGTTCTCTGGACCTTGCCCTTATCAGGAGATCGTCCAAGTAAGGGATAATTAAGACGCCTTTTCTTCGAAGAAGAATCATCATTTCGGCCATTACCTTGGTAAAGACCCGAGGTGCCGTGGACAATCCAAACGGCAGCGTCTGAAACTGATAATGACAGTTTTGAACCACAAACCTGAGGTACCCCTGGTGAGAAGGGAAGATTGGGACATGGAGATAAGCATCTTTGATGTCCAGAGATACCATATAGTCCCCTTCTTCCAGGTTCGCTATCACTGCTCTGAGTGATTCCATCTTGAATTTGAACCTTTTTATGTAAGTGTTCAAGGATTTTAGATTTAAAATTGGTCTCACCGAGCCGTCCGGCTTCGGTACCACAAACAGCGTGGAATAATACCCCTTTCCCTGTTGTAGGAGGGGTACCTTGATTATCACCTGCTGGGAATATAGCTTGTGAATGGCTTCCAATACTGCCTCCCTGTCGGAGGGAGACGTTGGAAGAGCAGACTTCAGGAATCGGCGAGGGGGAGACGTCTCGAATTCCAATTTGTACCCCTGTGATACTACCTGCAGGATCCAGGGGTCCACTTGCGAGTGAGCCCACTGCGCGTTGAAATTTTTGAGACGGGCCCCCACCGTGTCTTTTTCTGCTGAGAGGTGACCTGGGGTAAAAAGGTGGACTTTCCAGCCGTTGCCGTGGCCACCAGGTCTGATAGACCGACCCCAAATAACTCCTCCCCTTTATCTTGATGCCAGGGTGCAAATATCCCTCTGTGCATCTCGCATATATAGTAATGCATCCTTTAAATGCTCTATAGTTAATAAAATACTGTCCCTATCCAGGGTATCAATATTTTCAGTCAGGGAATCCGACCAAGCCACTCCAGCACTGCACATCCAGGCTGAGGCGATTGCTGGTCGCAGTATAACACCAGTATGTGTGTATATACCTTTTAGGATATTTTCCAGCCTTCTATCAGCTGGTTCCTTGAGGGCGGCCGTATCAGGAGACGGTAACGCCACTTGTTTTGATAAGCGTGTGAGCGCCTTATCTACCCTAGGGGGTGTTTCCCAACGTGCCCTAACCTCTGGCAGGAAAGGGTATAGTGCCAATAATTTGTTAGAAATCAGCAGTTTTTTATCGGGGGAAACCCACGCTTTATCACACACCTCATTTAATTCCTCTGATTCAGGAAAAACTACTGGTAGTTTTTTCACACCCCACATAATACCCTTTTTTGTGGTACTTGTAGTGTCAGAAATGTTCAATGCCTCCTTCATTGCCGTGATCATGTAACGTGTGGCCCTACTGGACATTACGTTTGTCTCCTCACCGTCGACACTGGATTCAGTATCCGTGTCTGGGTCTGTGTCGACCATCTGAGGTAACGGGCGTTTTAGCGCCCCTGACGGTGTCTGAGACGCCTGAACAGGCGCTAACTGATTTGCCGGCTGTCTCATGTCGTCAACAGTTTTTTGCAAAGTGCTGACATTGTCACGTAATTCTTTAAATACGACCATCCAGTCAGGTGTCGACTCCCTAGGGGGTGACATCACTAACACAGGCAATTGCTCTGCTTCCACATCATTTTCCTCCTCATACATGTCGACACAATCGTACCGACACCCAGCACACACACAGGGAATGCTCTGATAGAGGACAGGACCCCACTAGCCCTTTGGGGAGACAGAGGGAGAGTTTGCCAGCACACACCAGAGCGCTATATATATACAGGGATAACCTTATATAAGTGTTACTCCCTGTTATAGCTGCTGTATTTATATATTAGCTGCCAATAGTGCCCCCCCTCTCTGTTTTACCCTGTTTCTGTAGTGCAGGACTGCAGGGGAGAGTCAGGGAGCCGTCCTTCCAGCGGAGCTGTGAAAGAAAATGGCGCTTGTGTGCTGAGGAGAAAGGCTCCGCCCCCTTCACGGCGGCCTTTTCTCACGCTTTTTTCAGGAAAACTGGCAGGGGTTAAATGCATCCATATAGCCCAGGAGCTATATGTGATGCATTTCTTTAGCCATATAAGGTTTTTACAGTGTTTTATTGCGTCTCAGGGCGCTCCCCCCCCCCAGCGCCCTGCACCCTCAGTGACCGGAGTGTGAAGTGTGCTGAGAGCAATGGCGCACAGCTGCAGTGCTGTGCGCTACCTTATTGAAGACAGGAACGTCTTCTGCCGCCGATTTTCCCGGACCTCTTCGCTCTTCTGGCTCTGTAAGGGGGCCGGCGGCGCGGCTCCGGGACCCATCCAGGCTGGACCTGTGATCGTCCCTCTGGAGCTAATGTCCAGTAGCCAAGAAGCCCAATCCACTCTGCACGCAGGTGAGTTCGCTTCTTCTCCCCTTAGTCCCTCGATGCAGTGAGCCTGTTGCCAGCAGGTCTCACTGAAAATAAAAAACCTAAACTAAAACTTTCACTAAGAAGCTCAGGAGAGCCCCTAGTGTGCACCCTTCTCGTTCGGGCACAGAGATCTAACTGAGGCTTGGAGGAGGGTCATAGGGGGAGGAGCCAGTGCACACCAGGTAGTTCTAAAGCTTTACTTTTGTGCCCAGTCTCCTGCGGAGCCGCTATTCCCCATGGTCCTTACGGAAGTCCCAGCATCCACTAGGACGTCAGAGAAAAGGGAGGGAGGATCATCGGCTTCCGAGCCAAAGGTGGCAGTATATCTGACACAGCGCAGTGTGTAACCTGTCCGCGTGCTGCTGCGGTGACGGTGTATTGTGACTGGACAAATGGCACCATTGCGAATTACCGACGTGGAAACGGCGGAGCACCACGTGCCATTGATGTGAGAGGTGAACGTCTGCTACGAAGGTGCGTGAGGGCCGACCGACACGCTACAGCGGAGCGGCTAACCGTCAGCAGGAACCTGTGTCTAACTTGATAGTTCAGCAGACATGTAGCTGCTGTCCGTGCCGCACACGGCGGTAACTCCGGCTACTAGCTGGTGGTCATAATAATCTCACTTGACCGTGTATAAATGCATGTCATGTTTGTTAGCTACCCCTACTAATTCTGAAATCATTCTTTGAGCCTCTCTGAAGCATAGACGAGATTGTCTGCTTGCAGCATGTCATGTGGTGTCTGGTGGGGGTGACAGAGCAGCTATCATGTGTTCCAGAGCTCCTCTGCTTAGTGGCTCATGCACCACTGTGCACCCTTAATAGCAGAGAGAGAATTCTTTCATGAGATTGCTGCTTGAAAGAGAAATGTTGTGCAAATGATTTAGAAGTGTTTCACCTGTGCTCGATGGGAATCTCATGGCCCATTCTATGGGTGTGTGACAACAGCGCCGTTCTGCTGGCATAAGGGCAGCCGCACGTGCACTTAAAGGTCTTTCCGCAGTACCCGACGTGCCGCTTTAAGTCCCACTCTGTGCCGTAGGAGTTCCCACACTTCTCACATTTGTGCTTCTTTTCGGCATGCATTTTCATGAAGTGCTGAAATAAGGAAGATTACGGTTATACACTGACCAGCCACAATTCTGCCACGATCCTCCCAAAGCATAACCAGCCCCGATCCTCCCACAGCATAACCAGCCCCGATCCTCCCACAGCATAACCAGCCCCGATCCTCCCACAGCAGGCAAGTTCTCTACACATTTCATCTCATCTCTCCATTATAAAAATGATGGATAAAGAACTAGAATGAGTCTTAAAGTGAAACTAAATCCCCACATGACCACGTACCGTTCATATGTATAACTTACCAGAACCACTCACCATTATCTATGGACACAGCCTGTTGCGGGTTTTTTTTGTAGTTATTACCTCTTTAGTATAATTTGCCCTCCCATTCTAGACCGGTCACTCTCATAGTGACTGGTGAGAACTGGGCAGACACCAGCTATTGCTTTGAGCAGGTTTTCCCAACGTCAGTCCTCAAGGCCCACTAACAGTCCAGTCAACACAGCAATTAGGTCAACATGGATTTTCACATATCTTTTTTTGAACTTTTTCATACTTTACGATCCACGTGGACTGCGATTGGGAACGGTAACCTGTGCCGAGCGCAGCGGAGCGAGACACCTTGCCTTCGCACGAATTGGCGTTCCTGGTCACTTTATGAGGAAAACGACACAAAATAACCCTCATGTCAACATTTTTCCATGTCGACATTTTCAAGGTGCCAACCTAGTGTCTGTCGACCAATAGTGGTGACCCAACAAACCCATTCAGATTTAAACCCTTTAGTTTATCTATAAGTGTGACTAGCTTCCATTAGTGCCCACTGGTTTATACAGTCTGCTGTAATAGGTCTGTAGTAACTGCAGAAAGTACAGTACATGAAGTGACCCAGACTGCACGGCCAGGATAAGAATATAGTCAGCGTTCCACCAGATACAGTGGGGCAGACGTATTAAGCAGTGCCGTAACTAGACATTTTAGCGCTGTGTGCAAAAAAATAGCATCGGCGCCCCCCTTTCCATATTTAAAATAGGGCCAGAGGCACGCAACCAAAATGTACGGCGTGGCTTCATGGGAAAGAGGCGTAACCACAAAATACCAATTCATATTAAACTACACAGTAGTCTCCATTGTTCAAATTACGGCAGGCGGAGCTCCCCGTCCCACACGCCGGCAGGTCAGAGCTCCCCTTTACACATGCCGGCAGGCGGAGCTCCCCTTCACACACGACGGCAGGCGGAGCTCCCCGTCCCACACGCCGGCAGGTCAGAGCTCCCCTTCACACATGCCGGCAGGCGGAGCTCCCCTTCACACATGCCGGCAGGCGGAGCTCCCCTTCACACATGCCGGCAGGCGGAGCTCCCCTTCACACATGCCGGCAGGCGGAGCTCCCCTTCACACATGCCGGCAGGCGGAGCTCCCCTTCACACATGCCGGCAGGCGGAGCTCCCCTTCACACATGCCGGCAGGCGGAGCTCCCCTTCACACACGCCGGCAGGCGGAGCTCCCCGTCCCACACGCCGGCAGGTCAGAGCTCCCCTTCACACATGCCGGCAGGCGGAGCTCCCCTTCACACATGCCGGCAGGCGGAGCTCCCCTTCACACATGCCGGCAGGCGGAGCTCCCCTTCACACATGCCGGCAGGCGGAGCTCCCCTTCACACATGCCGGCAGGCGGAGCTCCCCTTCACACATGCCGGCAGGCGGAGCTCCCCTTCACACATGCCGGCAGGCGGAGCTCCCCTTCACACATGCCGGCAGGCGGAGCACATTACACCCCCCCCCCCCCCTAACCTTAGGGTGTGGTGTACTGTAGTGCAGCCACTTGCATGATTTCACCTTCCTGTGGCTGTGCTGCTGCCGGCTCCTGACCCAGCGCTCCCTCTGTACACTGCACTAAAGGCCAAAAGGGGGGGGGGGGGGGGGGCGCGGGTGCGCTGCACACGGGTAATTTAGTGATAGCCAGCGCTGCCGCTGACTGTATGCGGCAGAGGCTTTCGCTGGTCAGAGCTTGGCTGCGGGCGCCAGATGCTGCAAGGGCACACAGGGGAAGGGACTCGAGAGGAGAGTCTGCCAGCAGGGGGAATATGCAGACACCCGGGGTGTATGTGGAAGGTGCGCCCACAGGGAAAATCCGCTGTGGGCAATGCACCTTCTGCACGCGCCTAGTTAAGGCCCTGGTATTAAGCCTGGAGAAGTGATAAGTGGACAGTGATAACACCCCAGCCAGTCAGCTCCTGTTATTTTTCAAACCCGTAATGATTGGCTGGTGCATTATCACCTTCCACTTATCACTTCTCCAGGCTTAATACATCTGCCCCAATGTTCCTAGTGTCCAGCTCTCCACTGAGGCGAGATGTGCAGCCCACATCACCCATTGCTCTTCTGCCTGGTGTATACACAGTAGAGGTGTACTCTGCAATTACATGGGGTGGGCATCTGGTACACGTCATAAACAACTAGTATTTGAAGCGAGTGCATATTATTTCTGCATAATGCACTTAATGTTGTATGATGAAATTCACCAGATGCTGCTTTCTTTGGTTCCAATTATCTTTGAGTGAGCCCTTGACATCATTTCTGCTTAATAGATCCAAGATACTCTAGGGATCAAATTCTACTTGAAGATAAACAGAAAAAAAAAACCTTTACACAAAATGCCGAAGATACATACCTGCTTTACACGAGAGAACTGTGAAAAGGGCCGGTTCGTTCCCCTGGGGCAGCCTTCAATTGGGCAGCAGTACAGTTTCTGGGACGCTTTCAAATCTTTCCGTAGTGTTGGATTGGTTATACCGTCCTGCAAAAGGGAAAGGGGTTTAGTTTACGGACGGACAGGTGGACTACAATATTACATTAAAATGCATATTAATGACATTGTTACAGTAGAAACCAAATCACCCAGTGACCATCTCACTCCAGTCAATAAGTAGCGCCTGTTTTGGAGGCAAACAGACCCAAAAGGAGATTAAAAAAAATTGGGGGGGGGGGGGGGGGGGAGCAAAAAAAAACCCAAAACAACAAAACTTCCCATATGGAAAAAGCTGCAACAGATAATTGGCGTCAACAACAGGGACTACAGTCTGAAAGCAAAACAGTGATAAGATGTCAACCATACGGTCTGTGTACACCGATTACCGGCATCTTGTACCTAGTTTCTGCAAGTCCGCTTATAAATACCTATATCCTTCTATTTGCAATAGTATCCTTATCCGGGAAACTGCGATGGGCTCAGTGCTTTAACGTAGTATCCAGTGGTGACAACACGTATTATAAAGTGCGATTTAGATGCAGTGGGTAAGTCACGGTGAAAAGCAGGATGGATTCATAGAACCACATGCCTTCATAAATAATAATCCGTGAATGGAACACATGCTGTATAGAAGTGGTAAGACATGGGAATACAGAATAATGTCTTTGTATTAATTAGTGGTGGAATGTACGTAATTACATAGACTGGTGAACAATGCCCGCTGTGTGCAGCCGGCAGTGGATCCTAGCTGTCATCACATTATGATTTCCTGACATCGGTCCATTAGAGAAAGGCTCGATATACACAGCACTGTACTAGTGAGGACAGAGCGTCACGTCTGCATCTGTTCCCCCGAAGCTTATGTTACTGCAAGTTACAACACGCTCTTGCTATAAAAAGATCCTGTATAATAGTATCTAACGAAGGAGACCTTTATAGCAAATACAGGCCTAGGATCTCTTATCCACGATGCTTGGGACTTGGCGTTTCCCAGAGAGGTTTTTTTTTTCTTCCCCAGAAGTTGGAGCACCATGCCCAAACCATACTAAATTACATGCAACAATCGTCCCTGTGTTCCCCGTACTGCCTCTGGCACCCCCGTCCGTGAATTCCTCAGCGACTGTAGGAAGACACCGGGATCACGCCCAAGTGTATGATTAATCATTACTTTGTCTGGATAACATGTTTCCAGGTGACAAATCCAACACCTAGATGATAACATGATAACCACCGAAGGTGGTGAATAACGGCCACATCACCATGCGAGACCTGGCAGTGTTCCGGCGCACTCCGATTCTATGCTAATAAAACCGGTATAGAGAGAGGCTAACAGAGGGCTGTGCATCTATTGAGTCTTCTACCGGTAACGAATGCCACCAACTGAAGAATTTCAGACATAGTCAACCTCCTTTAGTTTTAAGTTACCATAAGATTTCCAAAGCATATATAATGTAACCATAAGACATTACACATCAGTGGTACGGTAACCTGAATATCTATGGAAGCAGCAGCAATAAACCAACAAATTAGGTACGAGGCGAGGGTCGGGGATCTCCCTGTATTTTCACAGGCAAGTGGAGGCGATCAATGGGAGCTCAGTCAGATCAGCACTAACTGAGCCTGTACCCAACGAAGGGCAAGCACACAGGTTTAGAGTCAGTGGGGTAAATTTACTAAGATGGGAGTTCTATTTAAGATGGGATATTGCCCATAGCAACCAATCAAATCCTACTTCTCATTCATCTAGCACCTTCTAGAACAGGGGTGTCAAAGACAAGGCCCGCGGGCCAAATCCGGCCCGCCAGACCTCGTCTGATGGCCCGCGGTGCCGCCGCCATGAAACCCCCTTCTCCCGAGTGCCCAGCTCGGGGGGGGGGGGGGGGGGGGGGGGGGGCGGGGTTTCGCGGAATGACGCGATTGCGTCGTGACGTCACGGCGCAAACGCGTCATTCAACGAAACCCCGTCGGAGGAGGGAGAAGGGAGCCGCGCAGACGAGGAGGGAGAGGCGGCTGAAGAGCGGCGAGAACCGCTTCAAATGTAAGTCAGCCCCTCTCCCTTCCTCTCTTTCTCTCTCCCTCCTTCCACCACCTGCCGCAATGTGTAAAATGGGGACCTGTGCCTGCCACAATGTGTAAAATGGGGACCTGTGCCTGCCACAATGTGTAAAATGGGGACCTGTGCCTGCCACAATGTGTAAAATGGGGACCTGTGCCTGCCACAATGTGTAAAATGGGGACCTGTGCCTGCCACAATGTGTAAAATGGGGACCTGTACCTGCCGCTATGTGTAAAATGGGGACCTGTGCCTGCCACAATGTGTAAAATGGGGACCTGTGCCTGCCACAATGTGTAAAATGGGGACCTGTACCTGCCGCTATGTGTAAAATGGGGACCTGTGCCTGCCACAATGTGTAAAATGGGGACCTGTACCTGCCGCTATGTGTAAAATGGGGACCTGTGCCTGCCGCAATGTGTAAAATGGGGACCTGTGCCTGCCGCAATGTGTAAAATGGGGACCTGTGCACTATAAAAGGGGGCACATGGCTGGGCACTATAAAAGGGGGCACATGGCTGGGCACTATAAAAGGGGGCAGATGGCTGGGCACATATAAGGCAGGTGGAGCGGTAAATTTTGGATAGACCTACCGATACAACCGGCCCTTTGATGGGGACCAAACTGCTGATGCGGCCCCCGATGAATTTGAGTTTGACACCCCTGTTCTAGAACATAATACCTGGAATCTGATTGGATGGTGTGGGCAACAACTCATCTTAAATAGAACTCCCATCTTAGTAAATTTACCCCGTTGAGTGGGATTAGGAGACCAGGAGCTCCTGCAACAAGAATAGTGCTTATGGGGAATAGGAGGAAGCCTTACCCGTGTGAGCATACATTCTAAGAGGGGTGAACTGCGGAAAAGTGAAGGACAGGAGAGAAGAGTGGAGATGTAGGAGGGATGGTAGGCTTTGGTGAGAAGCGTACACCTCTTTATTATTATCTTCCTTTATTTGTATGGCGCCACAAGGGATCCGCAGCGCCCATTACACTGTACATAATCAAATGAGCAAACAAGAAAACAGCACTTACAGTTCAAGACAATATAGGACAGGTATAGAAAGGGGTTAGGTGCCATCAAAGGGAGTATGGAGTACAAGATAGTGTAAGTAAGAAAAGGCAAGGCACATGAGGAAAGAAGTAGCTGCTCTTGCGAGCTTGCAATCTTACAGACCGGGGTGACACAGAAGTGGTAGACAGTGAGCATATACAAGAGGGTTAGGATGAGATTTGGCTGGGTTTGGTGAAGAAGTGGGTCTTGAGAGCCCATTTGAAGTTTTGTAGAGGTAGAGCATTCCAGAGATATGGAGCGGAACATGCAAAATCTTGTAGGTAGGAGGTAATCAGTTGGCAGGAGAGCTGGCGTGCATTAGCAGAGCGAAGAGGATGGGTGGGAATGTAAAGAGATAAGGTCAGAGATGTAAGAGGGAGAAGAGTGGGTGAGGACTTTGTAGGAGAGTGTGAGAAGCTTGAATTGGATTCTGAATGAGAATGGTAGCCAGTGAAGGTCCTGCAAGAGAGGGGATGTAGTGCGTTTGGTGAGGGAGATGAGACGGGCTGCAGCATTGAGGATGGATTGGAGGAGATTGCAGTAGTCCAATCTGGAGATGACCAGTACGAGTGGATGAGGGCATCCTGGGTGAGAAAGGATCTGATCCTGGAGATATTTTTGAGATGGAAATGGCAGGTTTGTGACAGGTACTGAATGTGTGGTTTGAAGGAGAGGGAGGAGTCAAGGATTACTCCAAGACATCGCACTTGGGGGATAGAGGAGATAGTTGTGCCATCAATGGATAATTAAATTGTGGGAGGTGAGGTTATGCGGGAGGGAGGGAAGATGATCAGCTCAGTCTTAGACATGTTAAGTTTAAGAAAGCGCTGGGACATCCAGGAGGAGATAGCAGAGAGACAGTTGGAGATACAAGCGAGGAGAGCAAGGGAGGAAAGGTAGATTTGAGTATCGTCAGCGTAGAGATATTTCAAGTCAAAAGAGCTAATGAGCTCACCTAATGAGGATGTGTCGAGAGAAAAGGAGAGGCCCGAGAACAGAACCTTGGGGGACACCTACTGGTAGAGGAAGTGTGTGGGGGGAAGGGGGAGGTTAAGTCATGAGAGGAGTCAGAAGGAACAGTCAGAGAGGTAGGAGGACAGCCAGGAGAGGGCAGTATCACGCAAACCAAGGGAGTAAAGGATTTGCAGGAGAGGGTGATCTACAGTGTCAAAAGTAGCACAGAGGTCAAGGAGAATAAGCAGAGAGTAGTGGCCCCTGGATTTAGCAGCAAGGAGATCATTACAGATTTTCGTGGGGGCAGTTTCAGTGGAGTGCGGAGGACAGAAACCAGACTGGAATGGGTCAAGCAGTGAGTGGGAAGAAAGAATGGCAGTAAGGTAGTTGTAGACAATACGCTCAAGGAGTTTGGAGGCAAAAGGGAGAAGAGAGATGGGTCGGTAGTTGGAGAGAGTGTGGATCAAGGGTATATTTTTTAAGAATAGGGGAGACAAGTGCATGCTTGAAGGCAGAGGGGACAGTGCCTGATGATAGGGAGAGTGAGAAGATGGGCAAGATGAGAACAGGCAGAAGAGAGGAAGCGGAGAAGGCAGGAGGGAATAGGGTCAAGTGGGGAGATGGAGGGGGTGAGGACCGGATGAGGATCATGACGTCCTCTCCAGATATAGGGAAGGAAGTTGTCAGAGTTGGTAGGAGGGAAGGAGTTGCAGATGCGACTAAACCAGTGGTTTCCAAACTTTTTTGAATCACGACAACCTAGAATATCAGAATTCTTTTCACGGCACCCCTAGGCCAAAAGTTTCTTATTGAGTAATTTAGAAAGAAATATTACATTAAGTAGATCGCGTTTATTATATGTCATCCTTAGGGTCAGTTGTGTGGTGAGGGACAAGATTTGCTTTTGTTTGGCCACATATTGTCACAACTGAGGGCCTGAGCTGACGGGAGGCAGCCTCAGTTGTAGGGGCTGAGATGTACCGGAACCTGGGAGGTTGTATCAGACCCCTGGACATGTAAGTAACATGAATAATAACTGCCCGAAGGCGTGACCACGACAACTTGGATAAAAGTCAATGATGTTTATTATGACAACTCCGCAACACAGCAGCAGTAAAAGAAAACGTAAAAGTCAGCAAAGAATAAATACAGTTCCTGGGTACTACAGGATGGCAGGAGCCACAGGGCACTGGTAGTGTGAGATAGTTCTTATGATCTTCTAGATGGAAAGTCCTTACCAGGCCCGACTGTAGCAATGGAGATAACCCAGGATTGTGCCAGCTGGTGTTCCAGGAAAAGCTGGGTTGCTGAAGATAAAACAGCTGCTGTGGATACTGGCTGGAACCAGACTGTTGTTAGCACGGAGTGGATACTGGCTGGAACCAGTTAAATAATAAATGAACTTGGGAGCGATGAAATATGAACTGAAATGTAGAACTTGAGAGCGGAGAAATAATAATACCGGTGGAGAGTGGTAAAGTGTAGAAAGGACACCGGCCCTTTAAGGGAAGCTGTACTCTGCTGGAAGCTGAGCTGGAAGCAGGTAATGTTGTAGCTGGAAACAGATGAATCCACAATGGATTGGAGAGTCAGGCTACACCGCAGGTGGAATGCTGGTGCGGGTCTCTATGGTGGAAATCTTGAGACAGGAGCTGGAACCTGGAAGACAATCACAGGAGAGAGACAAACAGGAACTAGGTTTGACAACCAAAGCACTGACGCCTTCCTTGCTCAGGCACAGTGTATTTATACCTGCAGCAAGGAAGGGATTGGCTAGGCAATTATGCAGATCATCAATACTGAGAACAGATTGGTGGAAATGATCAGCTGACAGAATCCAAGATGGCTGCGCCCATGCAGACACTTGGAGGGAAGTTTGGTTTGTAATCCATGTGGTAATGAAAACAGTAATGGCGGCGCCGGCCACCAGAGACAGGAGGCGCCAGGCTGACAGATGCACATCCAACCACGCGGACACAGCGGAGGCCGCGGCTGACGTAATCGCCACTCAGACACTCTGCATGCAGAAGTTCAGGGACGGCGGCGGAGGCCGCGGGAGACGCCATGCCAGGTGTAATATGGCGTTTACTGTGACAGCGTCCCAGAGTGACAGGAGAGGATACAGGAATGTACACATCAGAATAACAGATGGGATCCGGTCCTGGAGCGCTGAGCCAGCCTTAGGAGGCATCTGATGGGTAAGAAATGGCGTCCAGATACCCGGATCGTGACAGCACCCCCCCCTTTAGGAGTGGCCCCAGGACACTTCTTTGGCTTTTGAGGAAACTTGGAATGGAATCTCCGGACCAAGGCAGGAGCATGGACATCAGAAGCATTGGTCCATGAACGTTCCTCAGGACCATAACCCTTCCAGTCAATAAGATATTGTAGTTGACCGTAACGGTGACGCGAGTCCAGGATCTTGGCCACTTCATACTCAACGCCTCGTTGAGTTTGGACTTTCGGAGTTGGAGGAAGTGAGGAATGAAACCGATTCAAGATCAGCGGTTTCAACAGGGAAACATGGAATGTCCTGGGTATTTTTAAGAAGGGAGGCAACTGGAGTCTGTAAGCAACAGGATTGATGACTTGTTCAATCTTGAAAGGACCGATATAGCGAGGTGCAAACTTCATACTGGGAACTCTTAACCTCAAATTCTTCGTGGATAACCATACCCGATCACCCACCTTGAGAGCAGGAACTGCTCGACGCTTCTTATCCGCAAACTTCTTGTACCTGAACGATGCCTTGAGCAGAGCTGATCGTACGCTCTTCCAGATATTGGCAAACTGATGCAAGGTGATATCCACTGCGGGAACAGAAGTTGCTGGAAGCGGTTGGAACTCAGGGACTTTAGGGTGGAATCCAAAGTTAGTGAAGAATGGTGTTGAAGCAGATGAAGAATGATACTGGTTGTTATGACAGAACTCGGCCCAGGGAAGTAATTGAACCCAGTCATCTTGAGAGGACACATAGATGCGGAGGAAGGCCTCCAAGTCCTGATTCACCCTCTCGGTTTGACCATTGGTCTGAGGATGGTAAGCCGTGGAAAACTTTAGCTTGACTTGGAGGACTTGACATAAACTTCGCCAGAATTTGGCTGTGAATTGAACTCCTCGATCAGAGATAATTTCTTCAGGAAGACCGTGGAGTCGGAAGATCTCTTGTATGAATACTTGAGCCAACTTGGAAGCTGACGGAAGACCGGTGAGAGGAATGAAGTGTGCCATCTTGGTGAACCGGTCAACTACCACCCAGATGGTATTGAACTTGTTGCACATGGGTAAGTCTGTAATGAAATCCAATCGACAAGTGGGTCCATGGTCGACGGGGAACGGATAGTGGAACCAGTTGCCCCGCAGGCGACTGGCGGGATACTTTATGTTGGGCACACTTTGGGCAAGATGCAATAAACTCCAAGACGTCCTTTTTCAGAGTTGGCCACCAATAGGACCTAGAGATAAACTCCAGGGTTTTTTGGATACCTGTATGTCCGGCAAAACGGGAAGCATGGGCCCAATGCATGAGCTTCTTCCTTAGCATCGGCTTCACAAAACTTTTCCCTGATGGGGGCGTAGAGTCCATCCCTACCGTGGAGAATGCCAACGGACTTATAATAGGATGCTTGTCTGAAGACTCTGACTCATTTTCTTGCTCCCATGAGCGGGAAAGGGCATCGGCCTTGCGATTCTGAGAGCCCGGACAGAACTGGAGTTTAAAGTCGAACCTGGAAAAGAAAAGTGCCCATCTGGCCTGACGAGGGTTGAGACATTGTGCGCCTTTCAAATATAGAAGGTTCTTGTGGTCTGTAAGGATGGTGATTGAATGAGAAGCTCCCTCCAACAGATATCTCCACTCCTCTAGAGCGAGCTTGATGGCTAGCAACTCCTGGTCGCCAATGGCATAGTTGCGCTCCGCTGGGGAGAACTTCCGTGAGAAGAAACTGCAAGGATGTAAATGGCCATCTTTAGCCCTCTGAGATAACACCGCTCCTACTCCAACGGAGGAGGCATCCACCTCTAGGATGAAAGGAGAGTCGATGTCAGGCTGTTTCAGGACAGGCACAGAGATGAACCTCTGTTTTAAAAGATGAAAAGCTTGCATGGCTTCTTCAGACCACTTGGACGGGTTAGCACCCTTCTTGGTGAAAGCAGTAATAGGCGCCACAATGGTGGAAAAGTCTCGTATAAACTTTCGGTAATAATTGGCGAACCCTAAGAACCTCTGGACCCCTTTGAGGGTTAAGGGTACCGGCCAATTCTGAATTGCTTGTAGTTTCTCAGGATCCATCTCTAGTCCGGAACCGGACACAATGTACCCTAGAAACGGAATGGACTTGACTTCAAAGACGCATTTCTCTAATTTGCAATAGAGATGATTGACACGGAGACGGGACAGAACCTCCTTTACCCAAAAACGATGTTCCTCTAAATTGTTGGCAAAAATGAGGATATCATCTAGATAGACCACGACATGACGGTATAGAATGTCTCTGAAGATCTCATTGACGAAATGCTGGAAGACAGCTGGAGCATTGCTCAATCCGAAGGGCATGACGAGGTACTCATAATGTCCGTCACGGGTGTTAAATGCGGTCTTCCACTCGTCACCCTCACGGATCCGGATGAGATTGTATGCACCTCGCAAGTCCAGCTTTGTAAAGATGGTAGCTCCGCTAACTCTGTCAAAGAGCTCAGTAATCAGGGGTAAAGGATAACGGTTCTTGATGGTAATGTCGTTCAAACCTCTGTAGTCGATGCACGGCCGCAGACCACCATCTTTCTTTTTTACAAAAAAGAAGCCTGCGCTGGCTGGAGAAGAAGAAGGTCGAATGAACCCCTTTGCTAGGTTCTCTTTAATATATTCCTCCATAGAATGCGTCTCAGGCAGAGACAACGGATAAGTTCGGCCTCGAGGTGGAACCTTCCCTGGAACGAGATCAATCGGACAGTCCCATTCTCTATGAGGAGGAAGGATATCAGCAGAAGCTTTACTGAACACATCCGTGAAATCTTGATATGGAGGAGGTGGAACATCAGACGACCTGGGGGAGGAAGAACAGACAGGCAATACTTTAAACAAAACATGTCTCAGCACAGGAGGAACCCCATGCCAGGATTTGCGTAGTCGTCCAATCAATTGTAGGATTGTGAAGACGGAGCCATGGAAGGCCCAGGACCACAGGATGTGTGGCTCTTGGAATCACTAAAAAAGAAATAAGTTCGGAATGAAGAACTCCCACTCTCAGACGAACTGGTAGAGTCCTTAAAGAAATAACTGCATCAAAAATTTTGCTGCCATCCACGGCAGTTAAAGAAATGGACGAAGGAAGTCTCTCGGTGGGTAGGGACCACCGTTTAACATAGGCTTCGGTAATAAAGTTCCCAGCTGCTCCGGAATCAAGGAGGGCAATGACGTTCCGATAACGTTGAGCAACTTGAAGCGAGACTGGGAGATTACAATCTTGAGAAGATGGAGAGGAGATCATTACTCCTAGCCGGCCCTCTCCTTGGCGAGCTAGGATTTGGAGTTTCCCGGACGTTTGGGACAGGCATTAATGGTGTGAGACGGAGCTGCACAATAGAGACAGAGAAACTCGGAGAGACGTCTTCGGCGCTCAGCAGGAGTTAAACGGGAACGGCCAAGTTGCATGGGCTCATCTTTAGATGGTGACAGTTGACGAGGAGGAGGAGCAGAAGATTTTGGAGCAGATGATCTTCCACGCTCAGTTGCTCTCTCTCTGAAACGTAAATCAACTTTCGTGCAGAGTGAGATTAGCTCATCTAACTTAGAAGGTAAGTCTCTGGTAGCTAACTCATCTTTAATACGCTCAGATAAGCCATGCCAGAATGCAGCATACAGGGCCTCGTCGTTCCATGCCAGTTCGGACGCCAGGATCTGGAACTGTATCAGATATTGTCCTACAGTACGTGACCCCTGGCGTAAACGGAGAATCTCGGATGAAGCTGAGGTTACCCGGCCTGGCTCGTCGAAGATGCGCCTGAATGTTGACACGAAGGCAGTGTAGGAAGATAGCAGGGTGTCGGACCTCTCCCATAACGGTGATGCCCAATCAAGGGCTGAGCCACTGAGAAGAGAAATAATGTAGGCAATTTTTGTACGGTCACTGGGAAAATTGCCAGGTTGTAGCTCAAACTGAATCTCACACTGGTTGAGAAATCCCCTGCAGAATCTTGGAGATCCGTCAAATTTTGCTGGCGTTGGAAGATGAAGACGTGGAGCAGAAATGGGTAAGGTGGGTGGGGTTATAGCTGGAGTCACTGTGGTTGACGCACCAGACGCGCCTGATCCACGGAGAGTTGTCTGAATCCCATCCAGCCGAGTAGAGAGATCCTGGAGACAGCGGATGATGTGGCCCTGTGCAGCCTCCTGATGTTCTAGTCGGGCTGCCAGTTCTTGCATCGGCCTGGCCGCTTGATCCTGGTCTCCGGCTGGATTCATTAGGTCAGTGCTTACTGTCACAACTGAGGGCCTGAGCTGACGGGAGGCAGCCTCAGTTGTAGGGGCTGAGATGTACCGGAACCTGGGAGGTTGTATCAGACCCCTGGACATGTAAGTAACATAAATAATAACTGCCCGAAGGCGTGACCACGACAACTTGGATAAAAGTCAATGATGTTTATTATGACAACTCCGCAACACAGCAGCAGTAAAAGAAAACGTAAAAGTCAGCAAAGAATAAATACAGTTCCTGGGTACTACAGGATGGCAGGAGCCACAGGGCACTGGTAGTGTGAGATAGTTCTTATGATCTTCTAGATGGAAAGTCCTTACCAGGCCCGACTGTAGCAATGGAGATAACCCAGGATTGTGCCAGCTGGTGTTCCAGGAAAAGCTGGGTTGCTGAAGATAAAACAGCTGCTGTGGATACTGGCTGGAACCAGACTGTTGTTAGCACGGAGTGGATACTGGCTGGAACCAGTTAAATAATAAATGAACTTGGGAGCGATGAAATATGAACTGAAATGTAGAACTTGAGAGCGGAGAAATAATAATACCGGTGGAGAGTGGTAAAGTGTAGAAAGGACACCGACCCTTTAAGGGAAGCTGTACTCTGCTGGAAGCTGAGCTGGAAGCAGGTAATGTTGTAGCTGGAAACAGATGAATCCACAATGGATTGGAGAGTCAGGCTACACCGCAGGTGGAATGCTGGTGCGGGTCTCTATGGTGGAAGTCTTGAGACAGGAGCTGGAACCTGGAAGACAATCACAGGAGAGAGACAAACAGGAACTAGGTTTGACAACCAAAGCACTGACGCCTTCCTTGCTCAGGCACAGTGTATTTATACCTGCAGCAAGGAAGGGATTGGCTAGGCAATTATGCAGATTATCAATACTGAGAACAGATTGGTGGAAATGATCAGCTGACAGAATCCAAGATGGCTGCGCCCATGCAGACACTTGGAGGGAAGTTTGGTTTGTAATCCATGTGGTAATGAAAACAGTAATGGCGGCGCCGGCCACCAGAGACAGGAGGCGCCAGGCTGACAGATGCACATCCAACCACGCGGACACAGCGGAGGCCGCGGCTGACGTAATCGCCACTCAGACACTCTGCATGCAGAAGTTCAGGGACGGCGGCGGAGGCCGCGGGAGACGCCATGCCAGGTGTAATATGGCGTTTACTGTGACAGCGTCCCAGAGTGACAGGAGAGGATACAGGAATGTACACATCAGGATAACAGATGGGATCCGGTCCTGGAGCGCTGAGCCAGCCTTAGGAGGCATCTGATGGGTAAGAAATGGCGTCCAGATACCCGGATTGTGACACATATTTTATGACTGGCAGCCACCAGTACTGGTTTTGCCTATTATATTGACCATGAATAATTTGAATTTGTCTTGGACCACCAACCCAGGGCACCCCTGCAAGTGTCCCGAGGCACCCCAAAGAGCCACGACACACAGTTTGGGAACCTCTGGACTAAACACTCAGTGTACTAGAGACACTGGGCTGCAAGTTAGTTTTGAACACGTACAAAGTCCCAGATGAAGCACAACGGAATTCTGTGTGAGGAAAGCCACAGCCGCTCGCCCTTTATACACAGATTCAGATGTACAAATGATCAGTGCAGCCAGCAACGTAGGTTTCTTGCTCCCAGTTTTATTTGTGCACAATAGATGCACAGTGAGGGAGAAAGATGCTCAGTGGAGTCGCATGGGACCTGGCACCACAGTAAGACAGGACACGTACAGTATAATCCAATTCTCTCTCTCAATATGGATTTCTGCAAGTGTTTGGTTGGACTGAAAACTGGCCCTTCACGACCCCTCTATAAATCAACAACAACCTCCCCTATCTTTTAGAACAGACTACATTAAGTTCCTTCACAACCTTTTCATCTGGGTATTTCCCCAATTTTGGAATCTCTGGCAAAGAAATGGTGTGTGTGAAGGGGGGAGATGTAATAGGGTCAGAGTTTGCCGAGGTCCGGGATTTCGGCTGAGACTGCATGTATTTTTAAAGTGGCAATCATTTACAAGACAATACCCATGTGGTTTTGCCTTGTAAAATGATTGCCGCTTTAAAAATACATGCAGTCTCAGCCGAAATCCTGGACCTCAGCAAACTTGGACCCTATTACATTTCCCCCCATGGTCTCCTGTCTAAATGCTGGTATCAATAGCTCCAACTATGGGGTATATGCAATTCCGGGCGAATTGCGGTACTTTTTCGCCCGTTTTTAAATACGACACAATTCGACCGTCAAATTCCGGCCGGCGGGTGCCGGAATTCGACATATTCAATAAAAAACAGATTCGACAGTCCCACTGTCGAAAAACGGACCAATTGACGGATTTTGATGCGATTTTTAAAAATGGTTAAAAAAAAACGGAAAAAAATTGAGTGGGGTCCCCCCTCCTAAGCATAACCAGCCTCGGGCTCTTTGAGCCGGTCCTGGTTGCCAAAATACGGGGGGGGGGGGGGGGGGGGGGGGGGAGAAATATGACAGGGGATCCCCCGTATTTTAACAACCAGCACCGGGCTCTGCGCCTGGACCTGGTGCAAAAAATACGGGGGACAAAAAGCGTAGGGGTCCCCCGTATTTTTTGCACCAGCACCGGGCTCCACTAGCTGGACAGATAATGCCACAGCCGGGGGTCACTTTTATACCGCGCCCTGCAGCCGTGGCATTAAATATCCAACTAGTCACCCCTGGCCGGGGTACCCTGGAGGAGTGGGGACCCCTTCAATCAAGGGGGTCCCCCCCCAGCCACCCAAGGGCCAGGGGTGAAGCCCGAGGCTATCCCCCCCCCATCCATGGGCTGCGGATGGGAGGCTGATAGCCTTTAGTAAAATCAAAGAATATTGGTTTTTACAGAACTACAAGTCCCAGCAAGCCTCCCCCGCAAGCTGGTACTTGGAGAACCACAAGTACCAGCATGCGGGGGGGAAACTGGCCCGCTGATACCTGTAGTTCTACTGCAAAAAAAATACCCAAATTAAAACAGGACACAGACACCTTGAAAAGTAAAACTTTATTACATACATGCCGACACACATACTTACCTATGTTGACACGCCGACTGTGTCCACGTCTCCAATTCTGACGTCCGGGGTACCTGCAAATAAAAATTATACTCACCTGATCCAGTGTCCTGATATTGTAATCCACGTACTTGGCAAAAAAAAACCCGAATACCCGACCAAGCCGGACTGAAAGGGGCCCATGTTTACAAATGGGACCCCTTTCCCCGAATGCAGAGACCCCCTGTGACTACTGTCACAGAGGGTCCCTTCAGCCAATCAGGAAGTGCCACGTCGTGGCACTCTCCTGATTGGCTGAGCTCTCAGACGCGCATCGCACAGCTCCCTCCATTAGTTTCAATGGTGGGAACTTTGCCGTCAGCTGTGGGGTTACCCGCGGTCAGCGGGTAACCCCACCGCTGACCGCAAAGTTCCCACCATTGAAACTAATGGAGGGAGCTGTGCGATGCGCTGTCTGACAGCTTAGACGCGCAAAGCCAATCAGGAGAGTGCCACGACGTGGCACTTCCTGATTGGCTGAAGGGACCCTCTGTGACAGTAGTCACAGGGGGTCTCTGCATTCGGGGAAAGGGGTCCCATTCGTAAACATGGGCCCCTTTCAGTCCGGCTTGGTCGGGTATTCGGGTTTTTTTTTGCCAAGTACGTGGATTACAATATCAGGACACTGGATCAGGTGAGTATAATTTTTATTTGCAGGTACCCCGGAATTGGAGACGTGGACACAGTCGGCGTGTCAACATAGGTAAGTATGTGTGTGTCGGCATGTATGTAATAAAGTTTTACTTTCAAGGTGTCTGTGTCCTGTTTTATTTTGGGTATTTTTTTTGCAGATGAACTACAGGTACCAGCGGGCCCGTTCCCCCCCCCCCCCCCCCACATGCTGGTACTTGTGCTTCTCCAAGTACCAGCTTGCGGGGGAGGCTTGCTGGGACTTGTAGTTCTTCTGTAAAAATAAGAATTTACTTACCGATAATTCTATTTCTCGTAGTCCGTAGTGGATGCTGGGGACTCCGTCAGGACCATGGGGAATAGCGGGCTCCGCAGGAGACAGGGCACATCTAAAAAGCTTTTTAGGTCACATGGTGTGTACTGGCTCCTCCCCCCATGACCCTCCTCCAAGCCTCAGTTAGGTACTGTGCCCGGACGAGCGTACACAATAAGGAAGGATCTTGAATCCCGGGTAAGACTCATACCAGCCACACCAATCACACCGTACAACTTGTGATCTGAACCCAGTTAACAGTATGATAACAAAACGAAGTAGCCTCTGAAAAAATGGCTCACAACAATAGTAATAACCCGATTTTTGTAACAATAACTATGTACAAGCATTGCAGACAAACCGCACTTGGGATGGGCGCCCAGCATCCACTACGGACTACGAGAAATAGAATTATCGGTAAGTAAATTCTTATTTTCTCTAACGTCCTAGTGGATGCTGGGGACTCCGTCAGGACCATGGGGATTATACCAAAGCTCCCAAACGGGCGGGAGAGTGCGGATGACTCTGCAGCACCGAATGAGAGAACTCCAGGTCCTCTTTAGCCAGAGTATCAAATTTGTAAAAATTTTACAAACGTGTTCTCCCCTGACCACGTAGCTGCTCGGCAAAGTTATAATGCCGAGACTCCTCGGGCAGCCGCCCAGGATGAGGCCACCTTCCTTGTGGAATGGGCATCTACATATTTCGGCTGTGGCAGGCCTGCCACAGAATGTGCAAGCTGAATTGTACTACAAATCTAGCGTGCAATAGACTGCTTAGAAGCAGGAGCACCCAGCTTGTTGGGTGCATACAATATAAACAGCAAGTCAGACTTTCTGACTCCAGCCGTCCTAAATATATATATATGTCTCAGCTGTTTTTTAGCAATCATCTTTGAGCCAGTGCAATAGGTGACTAGTGTGCCTTTAAAAGCCATATAGTCTGTGGCAGGTACACATTACATCTAGCAGGCAGATGATGCAGCAGTGTGGTAGTCAGGTTTTAAGACTCTGTGATAGTGTAGGACCTGTATGAAGGTGGGGTACCTTGAATCGGTATACAGGCTTCCGTGCATTGGCCAATCCACCAACTAAACCCCCATCATTTATTTATTGAATTGTTGAGGATAAGTGAGTTTACTTTGGTGAGTGCTGGGTTCTCTGTTTGTATTTATTAGAGCGATGTGGTCATGGGCTACATGCACCCCGCCCTGTGAGTGGTAAGTACAGCTGTGTACCCCGCTTCTGTGGTGGAGAGTGCAGTGTTACATGCACCCCACCCTGTGAGTGGTAAGTGCATAGCTGTGCCCCGCTTCTGGTGCGGTGAGTGCTGTGGTTTTTACTCTGTGTGTATATGAAGGGGTTAATCTATGGTTAGCTCTTATTAACCGTGGCCACTAGCTTTCTCATGCACCCCTGTGTGGACTTCATTATCCTGAACCTGTCTCAGCTGTTTTTTAGCAATCATCTTTGAGCCAGTGCAATAGGTGACTAGTGTGCCTTTAAAAGCCATATAGTCTGTGGCAGGTACACATTACATCTAGCAGGCAGATGATGCAGCAGTGTGGTAGTCAGGTTTTAAGACTCTGTGATAGTGTAGGACCTGTATGAAGGTGGGGTACCTTGAATCGGTATACAGGCTTCCGTGCATTGGCCAATCCACCAACTAAACCCCCATCATTTATTTATTGAATTGTTGAGGATAAGTGAGTTTACTTTGGTGAGTGCTGGGTTCTCTGTTTGTATTTATTAGAGCGATGTGGTCATGGGCTACATGCACCCCGCCCTGTGAGTGGTAAGTACAGCTGTGTACCCCGCTTCTGTGGTGGAGAGTGCAGTGTTACATGCACCCCACCCTGTGAGTGGTAAGTGCATAGCTGTGCCCCGCTTCTGGTGCGGTGAGTGCTGTGGTTTTTACTCTGTGTGTATATGAAGGGGTTAATCTATGGTTAGCTCTTATTAACCGTGGCCACTAGCTTTCTCATGCACCCCTGTGTGGACTTCATTATCCTGAACCTGTCTCAGCTGTTTTTTAGCAATCATCTTTGAGCCAGTGCAATAGGTGACTAGTGTGCCTTTAAAAGCCATATAGTCTGTGGCAGGTACACATTACATCTAGCAGGCAGATGATGCAGCAGTGTGGTAGTCAGGTTTTAAGACTCTGTGATAGTGTAGGACCTGTATGAAGGTGGGGTACCTTGAATCGGTATACAGGCTTCCGTGCATTGGCCAATCCACCAACTAAACCCCCATCATTTATTTATTGAATTGTTGAGGATAAGTGAGTTTACTTTGGTGAGTGCTGGGTTCTCTGTTTGTATTTATTAGAGCGATGTGGTCATGGGCTACATGCACCCCGCCCTGTGAGTGGTAAGTACAGCTGTGTACCCCGCTTCTGTGGTGGAGAGTGCAGTGTTACATGCACCCCACCCTGTGAGTGGTAAGTGCATAGCTGTGCCCCGCTTCTGGTGCGGTGAGTGCTGTGGTTTTTACTCTGTGTGTATATGAAGGGGTTAATCTATGGTTAGCTCTTATTAACCGTGGCCACTAGCTTTCTCATGCACCCCTGTGTGGACTTCATTATCCTGAACCTGTCTCAGCTGTTTTTTAGCAATCATCTTTGAGCCAGTGCAATAGGTGACTAGTGTGCCTTTAAAAGCCATATAGTCTGTGGCAGGTACACATTACATCTAGCAGGCAGATGATGCAGCAGTGTGGTAGTCAGGTTTTAAGACTCTGTGATAGTGTAGGACCTGTATGAAGGTGGGGTACCTTGAATCGGTATACAGGCTTCCGTGCATTGGCCAATCCACCAACTAAACCCCCATCATTTATTTATTGAATTGTTGAGGATAAGTGAGTTTACTTTGGTGAGTGCTGGGTTCTCTGTTTGTATTTATTAGAGCGATGTGGTCATGGGCTACATGCACCCCGCCCTGTGAGTGGTAAGTACAGCTGTGTACCCCGCTTCTGTGGTGGAGAGTGCAGTGTTACATGCACCCCACCCTGTGAGTGGTAAGTGCATAGCTGTGCCCCGCTTCTGGTGCGGTGAGTGCTGTGGTTTTTACTCTGTGTGTATATGAAGGGGTTAATCTATGGTTAGCTCTTATTAACCGTGGCCACTAGCTTTCTCATGCACCCCTGTGTGGACTTCATTATCCTGAACCTGTCTCAGCTGTTTTTTAGCAATCATCTTTGAGCCAGTGCAATAGGTGACTAGTGTGCCTTTAAAAGCCATATAGTCTGTGGCAGGTACACATTACATCTAGCAGGCAGATGATGCAGCAGTGTGGTAGTCAGGTTTTAAGACTCTGTGATAGTGTAGGACCTGTATGAAGGTGGGGTACCTTGAATCGGTATACAGGCTTCCGTGCATTGGCCAATCCACCAACTAAACCCCCATCATTTATTTATTGAATTGTTGAGGATAAGTGAGTTTACTTTGGTGAGTGCTGGGTTCTCTGTTTGTATATATATATATATATATATATATATATATATATATATATATATATATATATATATATATATATATATATATATATATATATATATATATTTTTAGGGCCCTGACAACGTCTAGTAACTTGGAGTCCAAGTCCCCAGTAGCCGCAGGCACCACAATAGGTTGTTTCAGGTGACAACGCTGACACCCCTTTAGGAAGAAACTGGAGACGAGTCCCAGTTCTGCCCTGTTCAAATGGAAAATTCTAATATGGGCTTTTGTAAAACAAAACCGCCCATTCTTTTTGACAATCGCCTGGCCGAGGCCAGGACTAACAACATGGTCACTTTCCATGTGAGATATTGGTCAACAGCATGGTCACTTTCCATGTGAGATATTTCAAATCCACAGATTTGAGCAGTTCAAACCAATATGATTTTAAGGAATCCCAACACTATGTTGAGATCTCACGGTGCCCCTAGAGGCACAAAAGAACTGTATATGGAATACACCCTTTACAATCTGGACTTCAGGAACTGAAGTCAATTTTTTCTGGAAGAAAATCTACAGGGCCGAAATTTAAATCTTAATGAACCCCAATTTGAGACTCAAAACACTCCTGTTTTCAGGAAGTGCAGAATCGACCTAGTTGAATTTCCTTCGTGGAGCCTTCCTGGCCTTACCCACGCAACATATTTTCACCACATGTGGTGATGACGTTGTGCGGTCACCTCCTTCCTGGCTTTGACCAAGGTAGGTATGACCTCTTATGGAATGCCTTTTTCCCTTCAGAATCCGGTATTCAACCGCCATGCCGTCAAACGCAGCCGCGGTAATTCTTGGAAAAGACATGGTACTTGCTGAAGCAAGTCCCTTCTTAGCTCCCCAGGCCCTTAGTCCTCTGTGAGCATCTCTTGAAGCTCCGGGTACCAAGTCACTCTTGGCCCATCCGGAGCCACTAGTATAGTTCATACTCCTCTATGTCTTATAATTCTCAATACCTTGGTTATGAGAAACAGAGGAGGGAACACATACACAGACTGGTACACCCACGGTGTTACCAGAACATCCACAGCTATCGCCTGAAGGTCTCATGACCTGGCGGAATACCTGTCCCGTTTTTCGGGCGGGACGCTATCATGTCCACCTTTGGTCTTTGCCAACGGTCCACAATCATGCTGAAAAACTTCCCTATGAAGTTTCCACTCTCCCGGGTGGAGGTCATGCCTGCTGAGGAAGTCTGCTTCCCAGTCGTCCACTCCCGGAAAGAACACTGCTGACAGTGCTATCACATGATTTTCCGCCTAGCGAAAACTCCTTGCAGTTTTGTCACTGCCCTCCTGCTTCTTGTGCCGCCCTTTCTGTTTACGTGGGCGACTGCCGCGATGTTATCCCACTGGATCAATACCGGCTGACCTTGAAGCAGAGGTCTTGCTAAGTTTAGAGCCTTATAAATTTGCTCTAAGCTTATTTATGCAGAGAGAATTCTCCAGACTTAATCACACTTCCCTGGAAATTTTTTCCCTGTGTGACTGTTCTCCAGCCTCTCAGGCTGGCCTCCGTGGTCACCGGCATCCAATCCTGAATGCCAAATCTGCAGCCCTCTAGAAGATGAGCACTCTGTAATCACCACAGGAGAGACACCCTTGTCCTTGGATATAGGGTTATCCGCTGATGCATCTGAGGATGCGATCCGGACCATTTGTCCAGCAGATCCCACCGAAGAGTTCTTGCGGGAAATCTGCCGAATGGAATTGCTTCGTAATAAGCCACCATTTTTACCAGGACTCTTGTGCAATGATGCACTGACACTTTTCCTGGTTTTAGGAGGATCCCGATTAGCTCGGATAACTCCCTGGCTTTCTCCACTGGGAGAAACACGTTTTTCTGGACTGTGTCCAGAATCATCCCTATGAACAGTAGACGTGTCATCGGAAAAAGCTGCGATTTTGGAATATTTAGAATCCACTCGTGCTGACGTAGAACTACTTAAGATAGTGCTACTCCGACCTCCAACTGTTCTCTGGACCTTGCCCTTATCAGGAAAGCGTCCATGTTTCCTTTTAAGAAAAATCATCATTCCGGCCATTACCTTGGTAAAGACCCGGGGCGCCGTGGACAACCCAAACGGCAGCGTCTGAACTGATAGTGACAGTTCTGTACCAGGAACCTGAAGTACCCTTGGTGAGAAGGGCAAATTTGGACCTGTAGGTAAGCGTCCCTGATATCCAGTGACACCATATCGTCCCCTTCTTCCTGGTTCGCTATCACTGCTCTGAGTGACTCCATCTTGATTTGAACGCTTGTATGTAAGTGTTCAAATATTTCAGATCTCACCGAGCCGGTTGGCTTCAGTACCACAATATAGTGTGGAATACTACCCCCTTCCATGTTGTAAGAGGGGTACTTTGATTATCACCTGCTGGGAATACAGCCTGTGAATTGTGTGAGGGGGAGATGTCTCGAATTTCCAATGTACACCTGGGATACTACATGTAGGATCCCGGAGTTCCCTTGCGAGTGAGCCCCCTGCGTACTGAAACTCTTGAGATGACCCCCTACCGCACCTGAGTCCGCTTGTACGGCCCCAGCGTTATGCTGCGGACTTGGCAGAAGCTGTGAGGGGCTTCTGTTCCTGGGAATGGGCTGCTTGCTGCAGTCTTCTTCCCTTTCCTCTACCCCTGGGCAGATATGACTGGCCTTTGCCCGCCTGCCCCTATGGGGACGAAAGGACTGAGACTGAAAAGACTGTGTCCTTTTTTGCCGATATGTGATTCGGGGTAACAAAAAGTGGATTTTTCAGCTGTTGCCATGGCCACCAGGTCCGATGGACCACCCCTTTATACGGCAATACTTCCACATGCCGTCTGGAATCTGCCTCACCTGACCACTGTCGTGTCTTCGTCTGGCAGATATGTAAATCACATTTACTCTTGATGCCAGAATGCAAATATCCCTCTGCGCATCACGCATATATAGAAATGCATCCTTAAAATGCTCTATAGTCAATAAAATCTTGTCCCTGTCAAGGGTATCAAAATTTTCAGTCAGGAAATCCGACCAAGCCCCCTCAGCGCTGCACATCCAGGCTGAGGCGATTGCTGGTCGTAGTATAACACCAGTATGTGTGTATATACTGTCATGATATTTTTCAGCTTGCTATCAGCTGGCTTCTTGAGGGCGGCCGTATCTAGAGACGGTAACGCCATGTTTTTATAAGCGTGTGAGCGCCTTATCCACCCTAAGGTGTGTTTCCCAACTCGCCCTTACTTCTGGCGGGAAAGGGTATACCGCCCATAACTTTCTATCGGAGGAACCCCACGTATCATCACACACTTAATTTAATTTATCTGATTCAGGCAAAACTACAAGTAGTTTATTCACACCCTACAAAATACCCTTATTTGTGGTACTTGCAGTATCAGAAATATGTAACAGCTCCTTCATTGCCCTTAACATGTAACTCGTGGCCCTAAAGGAAAATTACGTATGTTTCTTCACCGTCGACACTGGGGTCAGTGTCCATGTCTGTGTCTGTCGACCGACTGAGGTAAATGGGCGTTTTTACAAGCCCCTGACGGTGTCTGAGACGCCTGGACCGGTACTAATTTGTCCGCCGGCCATCTCATGTCGTCAACCGTCTTGCAGCGTGTTGACATTATCACGTAATTCCATAAGTAGACCATCCATTCCGGTGTCGACTCCCTAGAGAGTGACATCAACATTACAGGCAATTTGCTCCGCCTCCTCACCAACATTTTCCTCATACATGTCGACACACACGTACCGACATACAGCACACACACAGGGAATGCTCTGATAGAGGACAGGACCCACTAGCCCTTTGGGGAGACAGAGGGAGAGTTTGCCAGCACACACCAAAAGCGCTATAATGTATATAACAACCCTAGAAGGTGTTGTTTCTATATATGCGCTCTTAATATATCATTATATCGCCAATTTATGCCCCCCTTCTCTTTTAACCCTGTTTCTGTAGTGCAGTGCAGGGGAGAGTGGGAGCCTTCCTCACCAGCGGAGCTGATCAGGAAAATGGCGCTGAGTGCTGAGGAGAATAAGCTCCGCCCCTTTTTGGCGGGCTTTTCCTCCCGGTTTTTTAATAACTGGCCTGGGTTAAAATACATACATATAGCCTTAATGGCTATATGTGATGTATTTATTTGCCAAATAGGTATTTATATTGCTGCCCAGGGCGCCCCCAGCAGCGCCCTGCACCCTCCGTGACCGTGTCAGTGAGCCGTGTGACAACAATGGCGCACAGCTGCAGTGCTGTGCGCTACCTCTCTGAAGACTGTGAAGTCTTCTGCCGCCTGTTTCCGGACCTCCGTTCCGCCGTCTTTCTTCAGCGTCTGTAAGGGGGATCGGCGGCGCGGCTCCGGGACGAACCCCAGGCTGACCTGTGTTCCGACTCCCTCTGGAGCTCAGTGTCCAGTAGCCTAAGACTTCAATCCTCCTGCACGCAGGTGAGTTGCCAGTCTCTCCCCTAAGTCCCTCGTTGCAGTGATCCTGTCGCCAGCAGGAATCACTGATTAGAAACCTAAAAAAAAACTTTACTAAATAGCTCCTTAAGAGAGCCATCCAGTTTGCACCCTTCTCGGACGGGCACAAAAACCTAACAGAGGCTTGGAGGAGGGTCATGGGGGGAGGAGCCAGTACACACCATGTGACCTAAAAAGCTTTTTAGATGTGCCCTGTCTCCTGCGGAGCCCGCTATTCCCCATGGTCCTGACGGAGTCCCCAGCATCCACTAGGACGTTAGAGAAAAAAACAATATTCTTTGATTTTACTCAAGGCTATCAGCCCCCCATCCGCAGCCCATGGATGGGGGGGGGGGGGGGGGGGAGACAGCCTTGGGCTTCACCCCTGGCCCTTGGGTGGCTGGGGGGGGGGGGGGGGGGGACGACCCCTTGATTGAAGGGGTCCCCACTCCTCCAGGGTACCCCGGCCAGGGGTGACTAGTTGGATATTTAATGCCACGGCCGCAGATAATTCTACAGCCGGGGGTCACTTTTATCCCGCATAAAAGTGACCCCTGGCTGTGGTATTATCTGTCCAGCTAGTGGAGCCCGGTGCTGGTGCAAAAAATACGGGGGACCCCTACGCTTTTTGTCCCCCGTATTTTTTGCACCAGGACCAGGCGCAGAGCCCGGTGCTGGTTGTTAAAATATGGGGGATCCCCTGTCATTTTTTCCCCGTATTTTGGCAACCAGGACCGGCTCAAAGAGCCAGAGGCTGGTTATGCTTAGGAGGGGGGGACCCCACGCATTTTTTTCTCCTAATTTTTAAGCTATTCCATAAAAACAAAACAAAAAATATTTTAAAAAATATATAATACTTGTGCCTCCTAAATAGACAAACCAAGTACCTAATCCCTTCTAATATAAATAGATATGCTATTAGCAATATAAAAAAAAAAAAAAAAAAAAAAAAACACCCAAAAAAACAAAACATGTTTATAAAAATTTTTATTAGATTCCGCCAGCAAAGTGAGGCGGATTGAAAATGACGAATTTACTGACGAAAAGCACTAATGTCGAATTTACATTCTTCAATTGAATATACTTTTGTCGAAAAGCCGCATTTGTACCATTGCAGAAATGACGAATTTGTCAAATGTCGAATTTGAAAAGTCCGTTTTTTTGTCGAAAAGTACTCAATTGCATTGTCGAAATTTTTTTGGGGGCGAAAATGTCCCGTTTTTCGACATTTTCGGGAATTCGACCGCAATTGCATATGGCCCTTAGACACTTACATACTTCCCTTTTTGGCACTTGCTACAGGCAGCCGTCTACCCCTCTGGAAACCTCTTGCCTACTTAGATCTGAATGCAGAGGCCTTATGGTGCCCATACACTTGTGAGATTATCGGTACTAGCCTTTGATTTCGACTGGATCTGTGAGAGAAATCGGGGGATTGTATGCACATTTTAGGTACCTTGCGACGCGATGCGCGGGCACGCCGGTCGAATCTCGCTTCTCAAGATAGTATGTGCTGCACTTAATATTTATCGAATCGCGGTGCGATCGCATGCGTTTTTAAAAATACATGCGATATATCGCACTGCGATGCGCGATAGGCACCCGCCGGGAGCAGACAGAGCCACTCCCACTCGGCGGTGACATGCCCATCACGTGATTACCATGCGATCTATTGCACGGTATTCACTTTGGCAGTTCAGGTGTGATTTCATCGCACCTGAACTGCCAGTGCGATGCCCCGTGATGTCGCGTCACGGGCATCGCACGAGTGTATGAGCACCATTATACAGATGTGTCCTCATACATCTTGGCAGCGGGAGATGCTCGCGTGAGTAAGCAGACAGTTCCCGTGCAACTCCGTTAGCGCCGGACGTCTTTTTGCCACAAAAAAGTCTTAATCACATCACTATGTGAATAAGACGCACAAAGAGACTCTGCTGATTAAAATATGTGGCATGCATGCCTATATTATGCATGCGTCTGCAGCTGCATATGAAATGGTATGTTACAGCGTTCTCTAGGTAAACACTGTAAGGTAGCACTTCGTATACAGATATAGGAGCGGTCGCACACAGAACATAGACACGCCGCATGTCAATTTAAGCAGCATAAGCTGCTTGTGCGTCATATTCAATCATTTTGCCAATAGGATGCATTTTCATGGAAAAAGTCACACTACCGAGTCGCGCCACTAGAAGTGCTGTTTAACATGCAAGGAGGCTAGATGTATGTGGACACATCTGTATTATCCCTTTATGGTCTGATGGCTCACAACTGGCCCCTTCAGGAACCCAAGGGTTGGCCTGGGAGAGAGTTGGGGGCAACTCTGGAGCTGGAGGATTGGACTAAGAATGGTGAAAATGCAGCTATATCTTCCATTTGCATTAAGGAGAATACTTACAGACCTCTATACAGATGGTGCTTAGGACAGATTTCAATTATGTCTGCCCCCTATTTTGCCCGTCGGCAGCCCTTCAATTGTTTCTGCAGACAGGCGCAATAATAAGATTTTACTCACCGGTAAATCTATTTCTCGTAGTCCGTAGTGGATGCTGGGAACTCCGTAAGGACCATGGGGAATAGCGGGCTCCGAAGGAGGCTGGGCACTCTAGAAAGATTTATGACTACCTGGTGTGCACTGGCTCCTCCCACTATGACCCTCCTCCAAGCCTCAGTTAGGACACTGTGCCCGGACGAGCAGACATAATAAGGAAGGATTTAGAATCCCAGGTAAGACTCTTACCAGCCACACCAATCACACCGTACAACACGTGATACTATATCCAGTTTGACAGTATGAAAACAACTGAGCCTCTCAACAGATGGCTCAACAATAACCCTTTAGTTAGCAATAACTATTTACAAGTATTGCAGACAATCCGCACTTGGGATGGGCGCCCAGCATCCACTACGGACTACGAGAAATAGATTTACCGGTGAGTAAAATCTTATTTTCTCTGACGTCCTAGTGGATGCTGGGAACTCCGTAAGGACCATGGGGATTATACCAAAGCTCCCAAACGGGCGGGAGAGTGCGGATGACTCTGCAGCACCGAATGAGAGAACTCCAGGTCCTCCTCAGCCAGGGTATCAAACTTGTAGAATTTAGCAAATGTGTTTGCCCCTGACCAAGTAGCTGCTCGGCAAAGTTGTAAAGCCGAGACCCCTCGGGCAGCCGCCCAAGATGAGCCCACTTTCCCTGTGGAGTGGGCTTTCACTGATTTAGGATGCGGCAGTCCAGCCGCAGAATGCTCCTGCTGAATCGTGTCACAGATCCAGCGAGCGATAGTCTGCTTAGAAGCAGGAGCACCCAGTTTGTTGGGTGCATACAGGATAAATAGCGAGTCAATTTTCCTGACTCCAGCCGTCCTGGAAACATAATTTTTCAAGGCCCTGACTACGTCCAGTAACTTGGAATCCTCCAAGTCCCTAGTAGCCGCAGGCACTACAATAGGTTGGTTCAAGTGAAAAACTGATACCACCTTAGGGAGAAACTGGGGACGAGTCCTCAATTCTGCCCTATCCATATGGAAAATCAGATAAGGACTTTTATATGACAAAGCCGCCAATTCTGATACACGCCTGGCCGAAGCCAAGGCCAATAACATGACCACTTTCAACATGAGATATTTTAGATCCACGGTTTTTAGTGGTTCAAACCAATGTGATTTTAAGAAAACTCAACACCACGTTGAGATCCAAGGTGCCACTGGAGGCACAACTGGGGGCTGAATATGCAGCACTCCTTTCACAAATGTCTGAACTTCAGGTACTGAAGCTAATTTTTTCTGGAAGAAAATCGACAGAGCCGAGATCTGTATCTTAATGGAGCCTAATTTTAGGCCCATAGACACTCCTGCTTGTAGGAAATGCAGAAATCGACCTAGTTGAAATTCCTCTGTTGGGGCCTTTTCGGCCTCACACCAAGCAACATATTTCCGCCATATGCGGTGATAATGTTTTGCAGTAACATCTTTCCTGGCTTGAATCAGCGTAGGAATGACTTCCTCCGGAATGCCCTTTTCCTTTAGGATCCGGCGTTCAACTGCCATGCCATCAAAACGTAGCCGCGGTAAGTCTTGGAACAGACAGGGCCCCTGTTGCAGCAGGTCCTGTCTGAGCGGCAGAGGCCATGGGTCCTCTGATATATAGTTTCTTGAAGTTCTGGGTACCAGGCTCTTCTTGGCCAATCCGGACCCACGAGTATCGTTCTTACTCCTCGCCTTCTTAGAATTCTCAGTACCTTTGGTATGAGAGGCAGAGGGGGGGGAACACATAAACCGACTGGTACACCCACGGTGTTACCAGAGCGTCCACAGCTATCGCCTGAAGGTCCCTTGACCTGGCGCAATATCTTTTATAGCTTTTTGTTGAGGCGGGACGCCTTCATGTCCACCTGTGGCCTTTCCCAATGGTGTACAATCCTTTGGAAGACTTCTGGATGAAGTCCCCACACTCTCGGGTGGAAGTCGTGTCTGCTGAGAAGATCTGCTTCCCAGTTGTCCACTCCGGGAATGAACACTGCCGACAGTGTTAACACATGATTTTCCGCCCATCGGAGAATCCTTGTGGCTTCTGCCATCGCCATCCTGCTTCTTGTGCCGCCCTGTTGGTTTACATGGGCGACTGCCGTGATGCTGCCTGATTGGATCAGGACCGGCTGGTTTTGAAGCAGAGGCCTTGCCTGACTCAGGGCATTGTAAATGTCCCTCTGTTCCAGAATATTTATGTAGGGAAGTCACCTGACTTGACCAAAGTCCCTGGAAGGTTCTTCCCTGTGTGACTGCCCCCCAGCCTCAAAGGCTGGCATCCATGGTCACTAGGACCTAGTCCTGTATGTCGAACCTGCGGCCCTCTTAAAGATGGGCACTCTGCAGCCACTACAGTAGAGATACCCTGGTCCTTGGAGACAGGGTTATCAGCCTAATGCATCTGAAGATGCGACCCGGACCACTTGTCTAACAGGTCCCCCTGAAAAGTTCTTGCATGGAACCTGCCGAATGGGATTGCTTCGTAGGAAGCTATCATTTTTCCCAGGACTCGCGTGCAATGATGCACCGATAACGGTTTTGGCTTCAGGAGGTCTCTGACTAGAGATGACAGCTCCTTGGCTTTCTCCTCCTGGAGAAACACTTATTTCTGGTCTGTGTCCAGAACCATCCCCAGGAACAGTAGACGTGTCGTAGGAACCAGCTGTGACTCTGGACTGTTTAGAATCCAACCGTGCTGTTGTAGCACTTTCCAAAATAGTGCTACCCCGACTAGCAACTGCTCCTTGGACCTCGCCCTTATAAGGAGATTGTCCAAATACGGGATAATTAAAAACTCCCCTTTTCGAAGGAGTATCCTCATTCCGGCCATTACCATGGTAACACCCTCGGTGCCCTGTACAGTCCAAACGGCAGAGTCTGGACTTGGTAATGGTAATCCTGTACCACAATCTGAGGTACTCCTGGCGAGGATAGTAAATAGGGACATGCAGGTAAGCATCCTTGATGTCCCGGGATACCATGTAATCCCCCTCGTCCAGGCTTGCAATAACCGCCCTGAGCGATTCCATCTTGAACTTGAATTTTTTATGTATGTGTTCAAGGATTTTAAATATAAAAAAGGGTCACCCCGAACCATGCAGTTTCGGTACCCCAAAACCGTGTGGAATAGTAACCCCGTCCTTGTTGGAGTAGGGGCACCTTATGTATTACCTGCTGGGAATACAGCTTATTAATTGCCTCTAGCACAGCCTCCCTGCCTGAGGGAGTTGTCGGCAAGGCATATTTGAGGAAACGGCGGGGGGGGAAGACATATCGAATTCCAGCATGTACCCCTGAAATACTACTTGAATGAAACAGGGATCCACCTGTGAGCGAGCCCACTGATCGCTGAAATTTTTGAGACGGCCCCCCACCGTACCTGGCTACACCTGTGGAGCCCCCGCGTCATGCTGTGGACTCAGAGGAAGCGAGAGAAGAATTATGATTCTGGGAACAGGCTGACTGGTGCAGCTTTTTCCCTCTTCCCTTGTCTCTGTACAGAAAGGAAGCGCCATTGACCCGCTTGCTTTTCTGAAGCCGAAAGGACTGTACCAGATAATACAGTGCTTTCTTAGTCTGTGAGGAAACTTGAGGTAAAATATTTCTTCCCAGCTGTTGCTGCGGATACGAGGTCCCAGAGACCATCCCCAAATAATTCCTCACCCTTATAAGGCAGAATCTCTATGCGCCTTTTAAGGGCAGCATCACCTGTCCAATGACAGGTCTCTAATACCCTCCTGACAGAATGGACATTACATTAATTTTGGATGCCAGCCGGCAAAATATCCCTCTGTGCATCCCTCATATATAAGACGACGTCTTTAATATGTTCTCATGTTAGCAAACTAGTATGTTTGACAGGGTCACCGACCACGCTGCAGCAGCACGCTCTACAGGTTTCAGTCTAGTACCAGAGTGTGTAAATACAGACTTCAGGATAGCCTCCTGCTTTTTATCAACAGGTACCTTCAAAGTGGCCGTTCCTAAAACGGCAGTGCCAAACCTATTTTGACAACCGTGTGAGCGCCTTATCCACCCTAGGGGATATCTCCCAGCGTAACTTATCCCCTGGCGGGAAAAGGTACGCCATCAGTAACTTTTTAGAAATTACCAGTTTCTTATCAGGGGGAACCCACGATTTTCACACACTTCATTCATTCATCTGATGGGGGAACAAAACACTGCCTGCTTTTTCTCCCCAAACATAAAAACCCATTTTTTAGAGGTTAATGTCATAAATGTGTAACACATTTTTTATTGCCGGGATCAAGTCACGGATGTTCCTAGTGGATTGTGTATATGTCTCAACCTAGTCGACACTGGAGTCAGACTCCGTGTCGACATCTGTGTCTGCCATCTGAATGAGCGGGCGTTTTTGAGCCCCTGACGGCCTTTGAGACGCCTGGGCAGGCACGGGCTGAGAAGCCGGCTGTCCCACAGCTGTTACGTCATCCACCCTTTTATGTAAGGAGTTGACACTGTCGGTTAATACCTTTTACCTAACCATCCACTCTGGTGTCGGCCCCACAGGGGGCGACATCACATTTATCGGCATCTGCTCCGTCACTATATAAGCCTCCTCCTCAAACCTGTCGACACAGCTGTACCGACACACCGCACACACACAGGGAATGCTCTGACTGAGGACAGGACCCACAAAGCCCTTTGGGGAGACAGAGAGAGAGAGTATGCCAGCACACACCAGAGCGCTATAGAATGTGGGGATTAACACTATAACTGAGTGCATTTTCCCCCATAGCTGCTTGTATATACAATATTGCGCCTAAATTTAGTGCCCCCCCTCTCTTTTTAACCCTTTGAGCCTGAAATCTAAAGGGGAGAGCCTGGGGAGCTGTCTTCCAGCTGCACTGTGAAGAGAAAATGGCGCCAGTGTGTCTGAGGGAGATAGCTCCGCCCCTTTTCCGCGGCCTATTCTCGCGCTTTTTTCTGGATTCTGGCAGGGGAATTTACCACATATATAGCCTCTAGGGCTATATATTGTGGTATTTTTGCCAGCCAAGGTGTTTTTATTGCAGCTCAGGGCAGCTCAGGGCGCCCCCCCAAGCGCCCTGCACCCTCAGTGACCGGAGTGTGAAGTGTGCATGAGGAGCAATGGCGCACAGCTGCAGTGCTGTGCGCTACCTTGGTGAAGACTGATGTCTTCTGCCGCCGATTTTCCGGACCTCTTCTTGCTTCTGGCTCTGTAAGGGGGACAGCGGCGCGGCTCCGGGACCGAACACCAAGGACTGGGCCTGCGGTCGATCCCTCTGGAGCTAATGGTGTCCAGTAGCCTAAGAAGCCCAATCCGGCTGCAAGCAGGCGAGTTCGCTTCTTCTCCCCTTAGTCCCTCGCTGCAGTGAGCCTGTTGCCAGCAGGTCTCACTGAAAATAAAAAACCTAATTCTATACTTTCTTTCTAGAGGCTCAGGAGAGCCCCTAGTGTGCATCCAACCTCGGCCGGGCACAAGATCTAACTGAGGCTTGGAGGAGGGTCATAGTGGGAGGAGCCAGTGCACACCAGGTAGTCATAAATCTTTCTAGAGTGCCCAGCCTCCTTCGGAGCCCGCTATTCCCCATGGTCCTTACGGAGTTCCCAGCATCCACTAGGACGTCAGAGAAATCAGGATTTCAGCTTGCTATCCCCGTGGGTGGCAAGCTGTAATGCGCAAAAAGTTACCCGTTTGGTCGCTTAAAAGGGACTTTTCACGATCGCGCCTATGACTAATCTGATTTAGCTGCTTTACGCAGATAAACCCGACTGCTATGTGCCCGATAACAGGGGACAATTGAATATTGCCCCGCGATCTCCCGTCACTGGAGACAGGAGATCGGGTGCGCTATAGCAATTGAATATCACCCTTAGTGACTACTGGCCTTCACGCTATATTTTCTCAGGCCTCTAATAGGTGTTGGAGGCTCTGTGGGGAAGAGGGCACCTTTTGCCATACTTCGTGCACAGCCCGAAGATTTGGGATGTTTGGGACGCGGTGCACTAATTTGCTCACTTACGGGTATCTCACTCCCGCGCCGTCTTTCATTCTCCCTCCCTGTTCCCAACACCGATAACCTCACTCAAGTATTAATCACATACTTAAACGCAGCTAACTGCACCATAGCAGTTAACTGAAGAATCTTAAACCCCCCCTTCGTCCTGCACACAGTGCCTTTCGGCATACTTATCACCTAGAGCACAGGTTCTCAAACTCGGTCCTCAGGACCCCACACAGTTCATGTTTTCCAGGTCCCCTCACAGAATCACAAGTGAAATAATTATCTCCACCTGTGGACCTTTTAAAGTGTGTCAGTGGATAATTACTACACCTGTGCACCTGCTGGGCGACCCGACAATTTGGGGTCCCGAGGACCGAGTTTGAGAACCTGTGACCTAGAGTACATCATCAGCTATCTCTATGGACACACTCACAAACTCTCATGAGGCTAAAATTGAATTTCATGTAGGCTTCCTCTCACCACATTCCATGCCAGCAATTCCCGCTTCCTATTTCCCCCTCATTTATTGTACGAACATTGACCTTCCTCTCGTCTCTCCTCCCTTTTCCTGTTCTCCATCCACACATTCCACAGTTATCCACTACTCAAATATCTTCAGTCTGCCTAGACCAGGGCTGTAACCAGTGGTGTGCGAGTGTGCAGTCGCCCAGGACGCAGCACCTGCATTTGGCTTTCAGGGCACCCACACTCTGCAGCATGTAGAGCTGCCCAGAGTACAGTCAGTGCTCCGTTTCCTAGTGCCCCACCCCCTTGGTGTGACATCACAGGATGAATGAGCGGTGCCAACAGACCACATCTGACAGTCCTGGTATAGAACACGTGTCCAGTATGTATGATCCGGCCATGTAGTTTTAGCAACCGGCCAGTGTTTGGTCAACTGCAAAGTCAGGAATGCATTGCAATTCCTACACCATCTTCGTTTTACCTTAAGTGCACCTTCAGTTCTGAAGGACCCTAGAAATGTTTACACACATTTGCAAAGGTCACCAATGCTTTGCACAAAGTAACTTAAGGGCCCTACACACTTAGCGATTACACTGAAAGATATGAACAGTCTCATTCAACATCGTTCAGTGTGTATGCACCAGCGATGAATGATGTGCGGCCCCGCTCTCGTTCATCGTTGGTGCCGGCTCGTTTATACATGCAAGCCAATATGGACAATATCGTCCATATTAGCATGCCCTGCTATGGGGCCAGGTGAAGAGAAGAAACTTCACTCCCCCCAGTCGGCAGGTGTAGGGCCCATTACTTTGGGGTTTTTATTACAATGTCATTGGGGTCAATTCTATTCGGCAACTAAAGAATAGCGCCGGGAATTAGCTCCCGACGCTATTCAATTCAGCTAAAGTTAAGTCGGCGATGTCCCGTTCTCGCCGACTTAACAGGTAGTTTTGTCGGGAGAACGGACATTCTCCGACTTAACTACCCGGCGCGAGGCTGATTCCCGACAGAATCAGCCTCGCGCCGGCCGCGAGGCAGCACTTTTGTCGGGTTTCTTCTCTCATCCCCCGGGGATGAGAGAAGAATTCCCGACAATTGCGGGCAACTAGTAGCAGAATTGAATAGCGTCGGGAGCTAATTCCCGGCGCTATTCTTTAGTTGCCGAATAGAATTGACCCCATTGTGGTGGAACATTAAATTCAGAAATTGCACAAAAATATTTCAAAGTAGGTATGCAAATTACATATGGAGAGTGGGGGTATTCAAATGTTATCGCCCCCAATCTCCCGTCTAAAGTAACGGGAGATCGCAGGGAGAGATATACAACTGAAGTTCCCTATCGCACCCATTAAGCAGCTAAACCAGATTAAACTAATGGGCACAATCGGGAAAAGTGCCATTTGGGTCACTTTCCACACATTTCAGCTTGCCACCCCCGGCGTGTGCAAGCTGAAATGTAGACACCGGCAGCCGATCGCACCCAAACGGAGCAACATTTCAATAGCTCAGTTTGACGCCATCTAGTGACTGCCGGCGGGGATAACATTTCAATTCCGCCCTTATTGTTTAGAATGTGCACCTGCATTTTCTTTTTTCCCTGCATGTTAACTTGCTATATGCCCTCACCCACTCAGGCTTCCCTCAGATCTGCTTTGGATAAGATGCTGTGGAGAACATTTTACCTTTGCGAGTTGCAGAAACAACAATACATTGTATGGGGGCGATTCAATTGTCCCCCACCTACTAGCACTAGATGGCACCTGAGCAATTCAATTGTTGCTCCGTTCAGTGCGCATGCAGCAGGGGGGACACATTTCAGCTTGCAACCTCCTGAGGGGTGATGTTTATAAATGCACTTTGCTAGCCCAACCAAGGGGGTAATTCAGAGTTGATCGCAGCAGCAACTTTGTTAGCAGATGGGCAAAACTATGTGCACTGCAGGGGGGGGCAAATGTAACATGTGCAGAGAGTTAGATTTGGGTGGGGTGTGTTCAAACTGAAATCTAAATTGCAGTGTAAAAATAAAGCAGCCAGTATTTACCCTGCACAGAAACAAAATAACCCACCCAAATCTAACTCTCTCTGCACATGTTACATCTGCCCACCCTGCAGTGCACATGGTTTCGCCCATCTGCTAACAAAGTTGCTTTTGCGATCAGGTCTGAATTAGGCCCCATGTACACACTACATTGATGGCACTATATTGGCTCATCAGGACCAATGAACGTTGTGCAACACTCCTGATGTCGGGAGCAGGTGTAATAGGTTTGTGCTGTCCGCTCCAGGTGCTACGTACATACTGTGCACGGACCAGACCAACCAGCCTAATACCGGCTGACAAGACCGATTTTAGCAGAGTGTATCCAGCTTTACCGAAACATTGTGTTTTATGTTATTCCACTGCAAACCAAATAGACAACATAGCCACAAGTACATAGCCAGCCATTCATTACACCTATACGTGCTAGTTGCACAGCTCATTCCAAAACACTGCGCATTACTAAGAAGTTTAAACCCCCTCGCACCCCACACACTTTTGCGGCTGCTGTTGGGCATGAAGGCCTTGCTTGCAATCTGCCATCCAAATCATCCCACAGGTATTCCTTTGCGTCAAGGTCAGATCTCCGTACCGTCTTATCAAGGTCTACATCAAGACCAGTTTTTGGACGGCCCTCACTTTGAATAGGGGGCACTGTCATGCTGACACAGGAAAGGGCCTTTCCACAAATGTAAGTGGTCTACCTATGCTGTAACAGTAAGAGGTTCCCCACCACAACGGCCAGGGAGACCCCCTACGTGATTATCCTTTATGTATACTGCCGGGTCCTGTTCTCTCATAGACGTATGCACAGCATCCAGTGATGTAGCAGCAAATGAAAGGTCTCCATATACAGTACAGCAGGCCCCCCCCCCCCCCCCCCAATATGGTGGCGCATCGCTCCGGCAAAGCTCTATGGGCTAGATGCATCATCTCTTGGAGAGTGGTAAACTATCAGCCAATCAGCTCCTAGCTGTCATTTATCAGACAGGGCCTGCAACATGGCAGTTAGGAGCTGATTGGCTGGGACTTTTCCCTCTTTCTAATTTATCTCTCTCCAGGCTATGATCAAGCCCAATGTCATTGAATTGACCCCAGTGATGTTGGGAGATAGGCTGCAACAGTGTCAGAGACCTGAAGACACACCAGAGATGATGGGCAGAGCAGTACATATACCAGCTTGGCATGCCTGGTCTGTGTCACACCCTGGGCTGGCACAGACCAGGCATGTCACCCCAGCATGTCACCCTCCTAAAGGCAGGACCATTGGGAACATGCTACATGACCATGGAAATACATAGCACCACCTTAGCCATTCATTCCCACACTGACACCAGGACTGCACGCAGCCTCCTGACCATGTAAGGTCGCAGTCACTCTCCCCACATCAAAACCTCCATCTTGTGCAATTCCCATATTTACTACACAGGACACCCCTCCATGCCTTCTCATTGCGGTACGTCCCACAATCACCTCACCTGCACGCCATGGGACTTCACCAAGTGCATGTTGAGGGCGGGGGGGTTGGGGAGAACTTTGCCGCATCCCTTCACCGTGCACAGTATGTTGGTGCGGACCTCCCGAGACAGCTCGCTGACGGACGGCTTCACAATCTCCCAGTGCTCGCAGGAGTACAGCGCCCGCACCCGGGTACCGGCACCACCACCGCCGCCGCGGGCATCCATGGCACCGCAGCAGCACCGGCGCCCCCGCCGTACACACAGCCGGCGTGCACCTGGCAGCAACACCTCCTCCTCCCAGTTCGCCGCAAAAGCTACTTCCGGGGGAGGTCCCGAAGACGAAAACAATACCGTGATTGGACGAACGATCTGTTATTAGCATAAATAGGCGTGGTTCTTGGATGGGCGTGGTGATACAGACGCTGTTCTGATGTTGGTGTGGTACGTTGTTGCGTCTTGTGCGAGTAACCTTCCGCGTAGTGTTACACCTGACAAATAGTCCCAGTGCCAGCAGCATGGGCGCATGCGCCTGATCTCAGCGTTACATATGATTTTATACATAATTACTTACACACCGCACTTTGCGGATATCGTTTATTAATAGTGTATTATGTGTTAGCTTGGCTTTGTAAAGAAAAGCAGCTCTCCAGCTGTCTAACATACATACAATACAATGCAATATAAAACAACACCCAAGTAATATATTTATTTTCATGAAATACGTGGTTTGATTGTTAGGAGTTCAGCAATCTGTTGGTGCGGGGAGTTGCATTCTGCTGCATCAGAAACCCCACGAAAACATGGTAGACACATACAAACTCTACACATATGGATCATAACCGTACACTGAATGCATGATCTCGGTGCTGTGCGCCGTAGCTGGGTATATGAGACTTTGGGGGTCATTCCGACCTGTTCGCACGCTGCCGTTTTTCGCAGCGCAGCGATCAGGTCACTACTGCGCATGCATATGCACCGCAATGCGCAGGCGCGTCGTACGGGTGCCAAGTGGATCATTGCTGAGTGATGGATTTAACGAAGAATCCATTTGCACGGGTGATCGCAAGGAGATTGACAGGAAGAGGGCGTTTGTGGGTGTCAACTGACCGTTTTCTGGGAGTGCTTGGAAAAACGCAGGCGTGTCCAAGCGTTTGCAGGGCGGGTGTCTGACGACAATTCCGGGACCGGACAGGCTGAAGTGATCGCAGCGGCTGAGTAAGTTCAGACCTACTTAGAAACTGCACAAAATGTTTTTGCAGAGCTCGGCTGCACAGGCGTTCGCACACTTGCAAAGCGAAAATACACTCCCCCATAGGCGGCGACTATCTGATCGCAGCGCTGCAAAAAAATAGCTAGCGAGCGATCAACTCGGAATGACCCCTTTTGTGCAGGGTCGGTGCTAGGGTGTTCGGTGCCCCCCTGCAAACTGTACATTTGCGCCCTCCCTTCCATACGTTACAAAGGGATATTGTGCACCGAAAGCTTGTTTTGCAAAAAAAAGGGGTGTGGCCACAAAATGGTACCAACATTTTCAAATTACACCACACAGTAGTACAATCTTATTGACATTACACCACATAGTAGTGCCCCTCGTACATGTTACGCCACACAGCAGTGCCAATTATACTTGCCCATAGGTAGTGCTGATTATACACATAATGGCCACAGGTAGTAGTGCTGCTTATACACATAATGCCCACAGGTAGTAGTGCTGTTTATTTTACATAATGTCCACAGTTAGTAGTGCCACTTATACACATAATGCCCACAGGTAGTAGTGCCACTTATACACAATGCCCACAGGTAGTAGTGCCCTTTATACACATAATGCCCACAGTTAGTAGTGCCACTTATACACAATGCCCACAGGTAGTAGTGCCACTTATACACAATGCCCACAGGTAGTAGTGCCCTTTATACACATAATGCCCACAGGTAGTAGTGCCCTTTATACACATAATGCCCACAGGTAGTAGTGCCACTTATACACATAATGCCCACAGGTAGTAGTGCCACTTATACACATAATGCCCACAGATAGTATTGCCACTTATACACATAATGCCCACAGATAGTATTGCCACTTATACACATAATGCCCACAGGTAGTGGTGCCCTATAAACACCTAATGCCTAGAGGTAGTGGTGCCCTTTATACACATAATATCCACAGTTAGTAGTGCCGCTTATACGCATAATGCTCACAGGATGTTGAGTGGGGGGGGGGGGCGAGTGTGTAATAAGGGGGTGGGACTGGGCACATGTGCACACAGGACCATGCTAAGACAAAGCCCCGCACCACCGCTCACCTGCATTCAGTGCCTCCAAGTACGGACTCACTGGTGGAACCTCTGCTGCACTCCGGCCGGGATTATGTGGGAACCTTGTTACACGAATGGTGTTCCTGCTCCCAGGGCCAGCAACAGAAATCTTTGGGCCTGATACACTGATATCTCTGTTTGCCCCCCTCAACCCTGCACCCTTACCCTCGACCCACAACATCACCCTGGAACCCTGCACCACCCATCCCTTGACATACTGTATATTATATTTTATATATATATATATATATATATATATATATAGCAGCACAAACGTACGGCACTCAAAACCACTTGTTAAAAAATGACAAAAGCATGTTTGCGTATAACAACGTTTCAAACTCTATTTTGAGTTGTTAACCTGAAGAAAAACTCAAAATATGCTTTTGTCATTTTTTAACAAGTGGTTTTGAGTGCCGTACGTTTGTGCTGCTATACCTTTCTTGTGTAAGGGCACCAAATCCAGCTGATAATACCTCGTGGAGTGCCGGGTCTTCTGCAATATATATATATATATATATATATATATATATATATACACACACACACACACATCATTTATATTTATTAGGAGGACAATATAGGGAGCACACATCTGCACACCCCACACTAGCAGTAAGCACCTCCTCCACCACACACAGCAGCCGTCCTGTCCTACACTCTATCCTCCCCCCAAGCACACAGCAGTGGCCGACCTTCCCTCCCCTTAGCAGTGACCGGCAGCTGACAAGCACAAGACGCCCTCCCTCCCAGTCTGTCCTCCCTCTGGTGCATAACAGTAGCCAGAGAAACAGTATAGCTGTGTCCAGAGAGACCCCCCCATACTGATCCAGCATCCACATCTCCTCAGCCCCCCCCCCTCCCTCCTCAGCCCCCCATCCCCCCCCCCCCCCCCCCCACACACACACACACACAGCAGCCAACACCTGACACTCCTCTCCTCTCCCCCTAGATCTACTACACATACAGCAGCCACCTTCTGACATCCAGGGCCGTTTCTTGGGGCGGGCGAGCAGTGCAATCGCACGGGGCGCCCGCCTCGGCACTGACTGTGGCTCCCTGGCTTCCTCCTCCTCCCTCTCCCCGAGTACCCAGTTCGGGGGGGCGGAGTTTTGCGGAATGACGGACTCTTGCCTGCTGTAATGTGTAAAATGGGGACTCTTGCCTGCCGTAATGTATAAAATGGGGACTCTGTCTGCCGTAATGTGGGGATTTAATGTATCAAGGGCATTGCGGTGTGTGGCATAATATGGTGCAGGGGGCATTACTGTGTGGGGCTTAATATGGTAGAATTAATTTTTTCCTATGGTGGCCATGATCTGTTGCTGCAGGGTCAAATACTGGGGTATAAGGTAGTCTTTTCCGATGAGGCCACGCCCATTAAAATGAAGCCACGCCCATCAAAATGAGGTCACAGCTGCTTGCTGGGAGCGCGCGCGCTAGTTTTTTTTTAATCTAGAGGGGGCGCATTTTTTTTAAATGTCATTGGGGGGGCGCAATTTTAAATCTCGCACTGGGAGCCAAATTGGCTAGAAACAGCCCTGCTGACATCCCCCTCACTCACAGCATGCAGCAAGCCTCCACCCATGATGCATCCTGGCTGGCACTGCAGCTGAAGTCACTCAGTGATCTCTCTAGCTACCGCTTCCTGCCGTCGTGCTCCTCTCCCTGCTGTGCGGCTCCCTGGACACTGCGGATCAGAGCTGACATCCGATCGCAGCAGCTCAGCCGGCCCGGTCGGTGGGATGAGTGAGGGCCACTGGGAAGACATCTTGACCTGCAGCAAGCAAAGGGAAGGCGCCGCACTTCGCGCTGCTGGCGCCGCTGCTGCCTGTCGGACAGTGCAACATGCGCAGCGGCAGCGGGCAGCAGCAGGGACAAAACAGCGGGGATGCAGAGCAGGTAGAACGCCTCTCCTTTCTGGCGCCTACCTGCACTGCATCCCTTCGCTGAGCGGTATGCGCCGGGCCTGAAAATGCCCCTCAGGGTTGGACTGGCCCACAGGGATACAGGGAAAACCCCCGGTGGGCCCCACTGCCTGGGTGGCCCCACCTCCTCATCTAGGGATCAGGTTCCAGGTGTTCACTTGAATTAAACATATGTTACCGGGGGCGTGGCCTGGAGGCTGATCAGGCTGGCAGCACTTTCAGTGAGCTCCTCTGAAACCAGGAGTTTTTCTGATTAAATTAAGCCTCCACGCGCCTTACACATTACAGACTTTAAAGCCCTGCAGTAAGGAACGGCTGTGGTAGTGGTGAGCTGGTGCTGCGGAATTGGGGAGCCGATTTTCTGGCTCCTGCGGGTTGCGGCCTACTCACCACATACAAGCCGGGGCCTCGATTTGCTGACGGCGTCCCCGCCGCGAAGTGACCCTACCTGGAGCGCCTGACAGAGATCCCTGCACCTCGCTCGTGGCGCCGGATCGTCACTCCCACACCGCTGGGACCAGCCGGACGGAGAGGGAGGGCCCGGGACCCGGCCGGTGACGGAGCGGGTGATCCGGAGCCCCGGCGGCTGCCATCTTAGATCTCGGGAGACAGAGGGGGACACAGCAAATACCCGGTGGGGGCGACCCTCCGTGGCCAGGTGAGCCTCTCCCCCTGCCCCAGCCCGCGAGAGGTGTCCTCCTCCTCTCCCCCCTCACGCCCTCATTACCGACAGGCGTCATCACCCACCTCTGACAGGCCGCTGGGTGGGACGCGGTCCCTCGCCTCATACGGGCATACTCCGGGGCCAGACTCTCGTGCCCCTTGGGGCAATCCCTGACACCCCGCTTCCCCCGGGGGACCCCGCAAAGCCTCCCCTCGCTCCTTGGGGCGATATACCCGGAGACGGAGAATAGGTCTTCTAGCTGCGGCCTAATGAATAGCCTGTAACCGCGGCCCTGCTCATTGGATGACCCCTGGCAGTGGGCCCGCTTCACACGAAGCTACATAGGCCATCCCTGCTGGTGATCTCTCAGCGAGGTTACAAATAGAGACCGTCAACACTTAGGGGTTCGTTGCGGACCCCCCCCCTTCCCCCCCGGAGGGATCCCACACAGGCCACTCTCTCTCATATCCTGCTGCCTGACCCCTTCTCTTATATAGGGATCCCCTAACTTCCTAGCCACTCTGCTTTACAGAACTACGCCCCATTCTCTCTCCTGATTTACGAATTGTCAGTGCCCTGATTTTATCTTCAACGATCCACAACAATTGTCCGAGGCGTATCCGCTTCAGTGTACTCCATAGACCTGCCATACGCTGCCAGCAACACCTCTGTTCACAGAAATGTGCCTCCCTGGACACAAGTCCTCTGATATCCTACTCGAGGTCACCTGATGACCACATGAGACCAGGCCACGGGGAGTGACCGCTCCCTAGGAGCCATGCTGCTGTATGTTTCCGTTTGAACCCGATACATTCTGAGCTTATTGCAAACATCCCCCTCGCTGATCTCACCGGATTATGGGGCGAACCACAAAATCTTCTAGAAGGAGCAACAACCAACCTCAAAAAGTTACGAGACCTCAGGCGGACCTGAGACCTTTCTTTCACCCAACTACCTCTCCGCAGATGGAGAACCGATCCTCCCCTGTTAGGGTCTCCTGCCCTGTGCTGCCACGTCGTCATGGCAACCGGGAGACAAGTGCTAGCGGAGTAACCTGAGCGCAGCTGATACTCCGGTTCGAGTCTTTTGCTGTGCAGTGGTTACAGGCATGGGATCCGGTGCTAGTTTTTGTGCTCACAGTCTGTGAGGTCTGAGGGGGGAGTGGACAGCACCTGCTTTATAAGGCCTCTTCTCAGGTTAAGCAGATGCTGCTGAATCTTTGTTGGTTAGTCAGTTCCTGAAAGTTAGCCAGTACCGTGTAGCTTTGTATTTTGTTGTTGCTTACTGCAAATAGGCCTGGGCATTTGGTACTACACTCTGCCAATCCAGACCTAGCAGTAAGACTGGAGTCAGTCGTTTAGCCTGCTGAGGTTCTTTTGCTATTCTGTGAACCCAGCAGGTTTGTGGCTGTACTTTCAGACCTGCCTGCATAATCCTCTCTCACTGTGCAGGGCGTCCATGTGTCAGTTTAGTGGCAGTAAGCTGAACCTGGACCCTGCAAGTGAGAATTAGGATTGTGGAGACTCTCCTTGTGTCTATTATTCCATCTCTGACCAAGGAGTTTACTGCCACACCCGTTGGTAACCCTTTAGGGTTTTGCTGTTGCCCTTTGCAACAGCATTTCGGGTTCTCTACGTATTAAAACACAACATCTTGCTTTTTCCATCTGAGCATTTCTAATACTAGGGAGACACCCAGTTTCTTAGCCTCTGGGCTTCTCTGTTCACTCTGTGTTGGTTTTGTTACCCTATCACCTTCTGTGTACGTTATGTCATATTTCCCAGTCTGTCTGTGAGTTCATTTGTTTTGCATCCCTCTCTGTTCAGACACCAGTACATTCCTGCAGGCACTGGTGTGTATAACAGTTCAAACACCAGTACATTCCTGCAGGCACTGGTGTGCATAACATATTCAGCAGCCCAATACTCCTGTTGAAATTTTGTGGGAATATGGAGCATACCCCTCAAAATACGTTGCAACAGGTGGTCGATCAGGTGCAGGTCCTGACTCGTCAATTTAATGATTTGTCCATTAAAATGCACACCTCCCAGGCCGCTGGCGGAGCTCCCGCAGCAGCAGCACCTTCAGGGGTTAAGGAGCCGAAAGTAAATCTTCCGGATCGTTTTTCTGGAGATCGCTCGCAGTTCTTTTGTTTCAAGGAGAGCTGCAAGTTATATTTCCAGCTTAGGCCTCAGTCTTCTGGGTCAGAGATTCAGCGGGTGGGCATAGTGATTTCCTTGCTACAAGGAGACCCACAGGTCTGGGCATATGGGTTGCAGCCTGACTGTCCGTCGCTTAAAAGTGTTGATGCTTTTTTTACGGCACTGGGCATGTTGTATGATGACCCTGACAAGACGGCCTCAGCCGAGGCTCAGATTTCGATCCTTAAGCAAGGGCGAAGGCCAGTTGAGGTTTACTGTACGGAGTTTCGGAGGTTGGCCCATGATACCCAGTGGAATGACCCAGCCCTGAGACACCAGTACCGAAGAGGTCTTTCTAACCAGATAAAAGACCAACTGGTACAATATCCCTTGCCTGATAGCTTGGATCAGCTCATGCAGTTATCCATCCGGGTGGATAGACGGCTGAGAGAGCGTAGGCTTGAAAGGGAGACCGAGGTTTCCTTCTTTCCCAAGGGAACCTCAGACTCTGAGGAATTTTCCGAGGAGCCTATGCAGATTGGGGCTACCCGCCTCTCCTCGCGTGAGAAGACGCGGAGGAGACAGCAGGGGTTGTGTTTGTACTGTGGGAATAAGGGTCATGTGGTAGTATCATGCCCAGAAAAGCCGGAAAACTTCAGGGCCTGAGGGTGATGGGAAATATCCTGTCAGGCCAGAAGTCAGAATTTCCCAAGAAGACTTTTATCATTCCGGTGACCTTGAAGATCCTCGGTCAAACTGTCAAGACTGAGGCCTTTGTGGACAGTGGGGCCGACGGGGTTTTTATGGACCGCCAATTCGCCCTGAAACACTCTGTTTCCTTAGTACCCTTGGCGTCGGAAATTGAGATTTGTGGGTTAAACGGGGAACCATTATCCCAGGGTAAAATTACCTCTTGCACTAGCCAGATTTCTTTGTTTATTGGAGCCACACACTCTGAAAAATTGTCCTTTTATGTGACTGTCTGTACTTTTGCCCCATTGGTGTTGGGGTTACCCTGGTTAAGGGCCCACAATCCTCAATTTGACTAGGTCTCTGGGGAGATTCTTAGTTGGGGTACTGATTGTTTCAGGAGTTGCTTGAGCCTTCCAGTCAGGCTCTCGCAGCTAAGTTTGCCAGGATTGCCAGGGTGTTATGCAGATTTTGCGGACGTGTTCTCCAAAAAAGTTGCAGAGGTACTACCTCCCCATCGCCCCTATGACTGTGCCATTGATTTGTTGCCGAATGCTAAGCTTCCCAAGAGCAGGTTGTACTCCCTGTCACGTCCTGAGACTCAGGCTATGGCAGAGTACATTCAGGAAAACTTGGCTAAAGGATTTATCAGACCTTCACAGTCTCCAGTTGGGTCGGGGTTCTTCTTCGTGGGTAAAAAGGACGGTTCATTGCGACCCTGCATCGACTTCAGGGAATTGAACCGTATCACGATTAAAAACTCATACCCACTGCCTCTCATTTCGGTCTTGTTTGACCAGCTTCGTACTGCCACCATTTTTTCTAAGATTGACCTACGCGGTGCGTACAATCTAATCCGAATAAGAGAGGGGGATGAATGGAAGACTGCCTTTAATACCCACTCAGGGCATTATGAATATTTGGTGATGCCTTTTGGGCTCTGTAATGCCCCGGCAGTCTTCCAGGATTTCATGAACGATGTGCTCAGGGAATATTTGGATAGATTCTTAGTTGTATAATTAGATGACATCCTAATCTTCTCCCATTCCCTGGAGGAACATCGGAAGCATGTACGCTTAGTCCTCCAGAAACTCAGAGACCACCGGCTTGGGGCGAAGCTGGAGAAGTGCGAATTTGAAGTTCAGCAAATCGCATTTCTAGGATATATTATCTCCCCAGAAGGTTTCCAAATGGAGGGTTCCAAGGTACAGGCAGTCCTGGATTGGGTGCAGCCTACTAGTTTGAAGGCGCTTCAGCGTTTCCTGGGCTTTGCAAATTTTTATAGACGATTTATCGCTGGATTTTCGTCCTTGGTGGCACTCACTAAGAAAGGGGCGGATGTTGCTCACTGGTCTCGTGAGGCCAAAGCGGCTTTTGCCCGTCTCAAAAGGGCATTTGTCTCGGCCAAGGTGCTGCGACACCCAGATCCAGAGCGTCCTTTTGTGGTGGAGGTGGATGCCTCTGAGATGGGTACTGGGGCAGTGCTCTCTCAGATGGGAGTGTCTGATAATCGCCTTCATCCCTGTGCTTACTTTTCCCGTAAATTTTCGCCTGCCGAGATGAATTATGACGTGGGTAACCGGGAATTGTTGGCTATTAAGGATGCACTCGAGGAGTGGAGACACTGGCTTGAGGGGGCTAAGTTTGTGGTCTCAATTCTCACCGACCATAAGAATTTGGCATATTTAGAGTCAGCGAAGCGTCTCAATGCCAGGCAGGCACGATGGGCTTTGTTTTTTGCTCGCTTTAATTTTTTGATAACATATCGCCCTGGGTCAAAAAACATCAAGGCTGATGCGCTCTCGCGGAGTTTTGCTCCAATCCAGGAGACCACAGAGGAGCCGTTGCCCATTGTGTCCCCATCATGTATTAAAGTGGGCATTACCCAGGACCTCTTGTCATTAGTCCTTAGAGCACAGGAGCAGGCTCCTCCTGACCTTCCGGTAGGTCTTTTGTTTGTGCCTCCTAGGTTAAGACAGCGAGTGTTCCTGGAATTCCATGCCAAGAAGTCGGCAGGTCACCCGGGTATTGCCAGAACTCGGGAGTTGCTATCTAGGGCGGTGTGGTGGCCCTCGGTGGCTAAGGATGTGGATCAGTGGGTTCGGGCATGTGACATCTGTGCCCGAAATAAGACTCCTAGAGGGGTTCCTGTTGGCCCATTACATCCACTCTCTATTCCATCTAAGCCATGGACCCACATTTCAATGGATTTTGATGTGGACTTGCCCAAATCCTCTGGGATGACAGCCATCTGGGTTGTCGTTGACAGGTTTTCGAAGATGGCGCACTTCGTTCCACTGGTTGGGCTGCCATCGGCCAGACGCCTGTCTGAATTATTTATGCTGCATGTTGTGCGCCTCCACGGGTTGCCACTTGATGTGGTCTCTGACCGCGGATCCCAGTTTGTGGCCAAATTCTGGAGGGCATTTTGTTCCGATCTCCAGATTTCTGTTAGCTTGTCGTCAGGCTACCATCCGCAGTCTAATGGGCAGACTGAAAGGGTGAACCAGACCTTGGAGCAGTTCCTCAGGTGTTATGTCTCCAAGTGTCAGACTGACTGGGTTGCTCATCTGTCAATGGCGGAGTTTGCCTATAACAACGCGGCTCACTCTGCTACAGGGATCTCTCCCTTCCTTTGTGTGTATGGGCATCATCCTAAGGCCAATTCTTTTGACCCCCTGGACTCCACGCCTGGTGGTTCCTCTGTCGTTTCGGTCCTTAGAGGTATTTGGAGGAAAGTGAAGAAAGCCCTTGTGTCTGTGTCATTAGTGACCAAAAGGGTTTTTGATAAGCGGAAAAGACCCTGCAGCTTCAAATTAGGAGACTTCGTCTGGTTGTCTACCAAGAATTTGAAGTTGAAACAGCCATCTCATAAGTTAGGCCCCCGGTTCATCGGCCCTTATAAGATCACCAGGGTTATCAATCCGGTGGCATTTCAGTTAGATCTGCCCCGTTCTTTGGGTATCAATAAAACATTTCATTGTTCCCTTTTAAAACGGGCGATTAGTAATCCTTATTCCAGAGGAAGACCTTCCCCTCTTCTGATACGTGGCCAGAGGGAGTTTGTTGTTGAAAGGATTCTTGACTCCAAGATGGTTCGGGGTCGGCTGTCATTTTTGGTGCACTGGAAGGGGTATGGCCCGGAGGAGCGGTCGTGGGTGCGCAGTTGTGATCTTCATGCCCCCAGACTGATACGCTCTTTCTTCTCGCAGTTCCCCGATAAACCCGGTGGTAGGGGTTCTTTGACCCCTCGTCAGAGGGGGGGTACTGTTAGGGTCTCCTGCCCTGTGCTGCCACGTCGTCATGGCAACCGGGAGACAAGTGCTAGCGGAGTAACCTGAGCGCAGCTGATACTCCGGTTCGGGTCTTTTGCTGTGCAGTGGTTACAGGCATGGGATCCGGTGCTGGTTTTTGTGCTCACAGTCTGTGAGGTCTGAGGGGGGCGTGGACAGCACCTGCTTTATAAGGCCTCTTCTCAGGTTAAGCAGATGCTGCTGAATCTTTGTTGGTTAGTCAGTTCCTGAAAGTTAGCCAGTACTGTGTAGCTTTGTATTTTGTTGTTGCTTACTGCAAATAGGCCTGGGCATTTGGTACTACACTCTGCCAATCCAGACCTAGCAGTAAGACTGGAGTCAGTCGTTTAGCCTGCTGAGGTTCTTTTGCTATTCTGTGAACCCAGCAGGTTTGTGGCTGTACTTTCAGACCTGCCTGCATAATCCTCTCTCACTGTGCAGGGCGTCCATGTGTCAGTTTAGTGGCAGTAAGCTGAACCTGGGCCCTGCAAGTGAGAATTAGGATTGTGGAGACTCTCCTTGTGTCTATTATTCCATCTCTGACCAAGGAGTTTACTGCCACACCCGTTGGTAACCCTTTAGGGTTTTGCTGTTGCCCTTAGCAACAGCATTTCGGGTTCTCTACGTATTAAAACACAACATCTTGCTTTTTCCATCTGAGCATTTCTAATATTAGGGAGACACCCAGTTTCTTAGCCTCTGGGCTTCTCTGTTCACTCTGTGTTGGTTTTGTTACCCTATCACCTTCTGTGTACGTTATGTCATATTTCCCAGTCTGTCTGTGAGTTCATTTGTTTTGCATCCCTCTCTGTTCAGACACCAGTACATTCCTGCAGGCACTGGTGTGTATAACAGTTCAAACACCAGTACATTCCTGCAGGCACTGGTGTGCATAACATCCCCTCATCCCTCAACATCCCCCTCTGCCTCCTAAATCTCAAACCCAGCGGACGATGTGGCTGATCCTGCTTAGACAGGCGGCCGTGATCTACGGGAGATCCTGACCTTCATGAGATCCCTCCCCACTAAGCAAGATCTTCAAGACACTATTAGGAATGAGCTTGCCTCCATTAAAGGCGAATTCTCACACTTGTCAGACCGCTTAGTAAATTTAGAGAAAGACCATGAGACAAATGTCTCCTTTATGACCTCATTGAGAGACTCCATCCTTGCTCAGTCTAAAGAAATCCGTACTTTACAGTCGAGAATAACAGATATCGACAACAGAGGCAGATGGAATAACATCTGCGTCCGCGGTCTTCCGGTAGATGTCCCCCAATCTGGGCTTGTGGATGCCCTAACCAAAATATTTAACGAACTCTTGAATAAGGATTCGGATAACGTTATTACTTTTGATAGAGCCCATAGAGCCCTCAAGCCAAGAGGCCTCTCCACTGATCGACCCCGTGACGTCATTTGCCGGCTCCATTATTTCTCTCAGAAAGAAGAAATTATGTTTAAAGCCTGTCAACTGTCCGGAATCGACTTCAACGGCTCCGACATATGCCTCTATCAAGACCTCTCCTGGCACACACTCCAGCAACGGAAACTCTTAAAACCCCTAACGGACGAACTACGGAAACGTCAATTACGTTATGACTGGGGTTTCCCTTTTAACCTTCAAGCCTGTTTTTCTGGAAAGTGGTTCACCCTGTCCTCCCACGCAGACCTCTCATTGTTCTGCTCTTCATTAGGTCTACTCCCACTTAGTGATGAGCGGATTCGGTTTTACTCGGTTTTACTCGGTTCTCAAAACCGAATCTTATTGGCTATCCAAAACACGTGACATCAGTGAGCCAATAAGATTCGGAGTCCCACTGGACATACCGGATTGGGAGTTCCATCTCCCTGAGATCACTCTCCCTAAACGGGCCCCTAGCTTACAACCCTGGCACGGGGTTCGCAGTGCCAAGAAAAAAACCCAATCGATCACTTCTCCCTCCAAGAACGGTCTGATGTGAAGGACTCTCTTGTATTGCATTATATTTCCTGGTTTTCTCTAGGGACTCATATTGCTATCACCGTGTTGGAGGGTAATCTCCTCTTTGGCGAGAGTTCTCTCGTATGTTTTTGTTATGTTACTAATTATTAATGGATGTTTTTGCTAACTAACCAATCCGTACTTTTATGGTAGTTTTGTTGATGGTGGAGGTTGTGGTTATACCTGCGGCCCTCGTTACCCATCAACTGTACCTATTATTGTAGGATTTTTTGTGTCGGTTTCAATGTGCTTCTTCAGCGGGGTTCCTGTTGCGGTTCACTCCCTTTCCCCCATTATACCCGCCTTTGGCTATATGCCGGTAGGGAGGCTGAAGGACATGCAGTTCAGTCTCTCTCCTGCGGGTTTATTACTGATGTTATTACATTGTTCTTGTAATTCTTTCCTCTTTGTCTCTTTTTCCACTCTTTCTCTTTTTTAACTCTTTCTTTCTCCCACCACTTTCAGATTTATGGAAGATCGCTCTATTTCACTCCACCATGAGTATCCCGGGGAAAATTAAGATACTGTCCCTCAATGCACGTGGTCTCAACACGCTGGAGAAGAGATCTAGCCTTCTACGTCTACTGAGATCTGAAAGGGCAGATGTGGCATTGGTGCAGGAGACCCACTTTAAGGTTGAAATTCGTAACCCTTCTCTTACCAATCGTTACTATCCCACAGCATACTACAGCAACACCCCAGGTAGCAAATCCAAGGGAGTAGCAATTGTTTTTTCCAGAGACTTACACATATCAGACCAGTGTCGGATTGGGGCATGAAGGGCCCACCGGGGGAATGCAGTTATAGGAGCCCATACTTAGGGGTGTGGCCAGCCTATAAAGGGTGTGTGGCCAGCCTCCACAGAGGCTTGAAATACACAATAGTTTAGTGCAGTGCAATGCAACAAATCTACCATGTATAATACAAGTGCACAGTCTGGAACCTGATCCCTAGAGGAAGGAGTGGGCCCTCAGGCAGTGGGGCCTACCGGTGGTTTCCCTGGTACCCCTGTGGGCCAGTCCGACCCTGTCTCAGACGTTTCCACACATAGGGTGGTATCGGGTATGCTCCTCCTCTTGAATTGTAAAATCTTTGAACAATTATTCACCTTTGCAGTGATCTACACCCCGAACCAGGCTCAACTAACTTTCTTTAACTCTCATTTATCCAGGTTAGACTCACTGTCCAGGGGAATCACTGTTTTAGGCGGAGACTTCAATTGGACAATAGACCCCGGTACTGACACATCGTCTCAAACCTCTAGGTTTGTTGCATCTAAATATCGCCATGTTAAACGCATACTCCACACAGAACAACTAGCAGACTCCTGGAGGACCCTCAATCTCACAGGGCGTGACTACTCCTTTTACTCGCACCCCCATCGGGTTTATTCACGTATTGATTATTTGTTTCTTAGCCACAGACACCTTCCGCTTCTTGTAGACGCCAATATCGGCTCTATAACCTGGTCGGATCACGCCCCAGTGACAATGGTCTTAGACCTTCCACATGGCCCCCATAAACAATGGACATGGAGACTTAACGAATCTCTACTATATAATGTGTTTTGTAAAGATGCCTTAGATAAGGCTCTGACTGATTATGGGGGTAATTCTGAGTTGATCGCAGCAGGAACTTTGTTAGCAGTTGGGCAAAACCATGTGCACTGCAGGGGGGGGCAGATGTAACATGTGCAGAGAGAGTTAAGGTGTGTACACACGGTGAGATCCTTGCTATGTTCGATTTTTACTTGCGATTTCCCTTGAACTCCCCGGAGCCCAGATAGGACAGATATTGACTAACTTTTCTTGAGATATGGACTATGTGTGCTTACGATTTTGGCTTATGTGAGATTTTGGCTTATGTGAGATGTCATTGACATGTGAGATGAACTAGATAGTACACCGATCTAGCAAGGATTGACTTGCCTGCACAGTCTATCTTTTCTTGCGATGCCGACCTGGCGGGGCCGCGCATCGGGATCGCAAGGTGACTTTCACCTTGCGATCTGCACTAACTTTTCTTGCGATTTTGACTATATAGTCAAAATCTCAAGAAAAAAATCTCACCGTGTGTACACACCTTTAGATTTGGGTGGGGTGTGTTCAATCTGCAATCTAAATTGCAGTGTAAAAAATAAAGCAGCCAGTATTTACCCTGCACGGAAACAAAATAACCCACCCATATCTAACTCTCTCTGCACATGTTACATCTGCCCCCCCCCTGCACTGCACATAGGGGGTCATTCCGAGTTGTTCGCTCGTTGCCGATTTTCGCAACGGAGCGATTAAGGCGAAAATGCGCATGCGCATGGTACGCAGTGTGCATGCGCTAAGTATTTTAGCACAAAACTTAGTTGATTTACTCAGGTCCGAACGAAGATTTTTCATCGTTGAAGTGATCGGAGTGTGATTGACAGGAAGTGGGTGTTTCTGGGCGGAAACTGACCGTTTTCTGAGAGTGTGCGGAAAAACGCAGGCGTGCCAGGATAAAACGCGGGAGTGTCTGGAGAAACGGGGGAGTGGCTGGCCGAACGCAGGGCGTGTTTGTGACGTCAAACCAGGAACGAAACGGCCTGAGCTGATCGCAGTGGAGGAGTAAGTCTCGAGCTACTCAGAAACTGCTAAGAATTTTCTATTTGCAATTCTGCTAATCTTTCGTTCACTATTCTGCTAAGGGAAGATACACTCCCAGAGGGCGGCGGCTTAGCGTGTGCAATGCTGCTAAAAGCAGCTAGCGAGCAAACAACTCGGAATGACCCCCATGGTTTTGCCCAACTGCTAACAAAGTTCCTGCTGCGATCAACTCAGAATTACCCCCTATATTGCCACGAATGTCACAGAAGATGTCTCTCATCTAACTGTATGGGAAGCACATAAGTGCGTGCTCCGAGGTAAACTAATACAACTAGGCTCATATAAGAAAAAACAAAAACAGTCCCTGATCTCAGGCTTACTACTTAAGATTCATTCCCTTGAGACGTCTCATAAAGTATCACTGTGGAATTATCTGAAGCTCGCTCACAGCTGAACAAACTCTTATCTGATAATATATTTTCCATTCGTAAATGTAAACGGAAGTATTATCAGTGGGGCAATAAACCTGGCCGCATTTTGGCTCAGGCTATATGAGCCCAGCACTCGGCTTCTTTTATTAGCTCCGTGAAAGATACTAAGGGTGTCCCAAAATTCAAATCGCCTGAGATAGGGACCTGTTTCGTAGTGATGAGCACCGGAAATTTTTCGGGTTTTGTGTTTTGGTTTTGGGTTCGGTTCCGCGGCCGTGTTTTGGGTTCGAACGCGTTTTGGCAAAACCTCACCAAATTTTTTTTGTCGGATTCGGGTGTGTTTTGGATTCGGGTGTTTTTTTCAAAAAACCCTAAAAAACAGCTTAAATCATAGAATTTGGGGGTCATTTTGATCCCAAAGTATTATTAACCTCAATAACCATAATTTCCACTCATTTTCAGTCTATTCTGAACACCTCACACCTCACAATATTATTTTTAGCCCTAAAATTTGCACCGAGGTCGCTGGATGACTAAGCTCAGCGACCCTAGTGGCCGACACAAACACCTGGCCCATCTAGGAGTGGCACTGCAGTGTCACGCAGGATGGCCCTTCAAAAAACTACTCCCCAAACAGCACATGACGCAAAGAAGAAAAAAAAGAGGCGCAATGAGGTAGCTGTGTGACTAAGATAAGCGACCCTAGTGGCCGACACAAACACCTGGCCCATCTAGGAGTGGCACTGCAGTGTCACGCAGGATGGCCCTTCCAAAAAACACCCCCCAAACAGCACATGACGCAAAGAAAAAAAGAGGCGCAATGAGGTAGCTGTGTGACTAAGATAAGCGACCCAAGTGGCCGACACAAACACCTGGCCCATCTAGGAGTGGCACTGCAGTGTCACGCAGGATGGCCCTTCCAAAAAACACCCCCCAAACAGCACATGACGCAAAGAAAAAAAGAGGCGCAATGAGGTAGCTGTGTGACTAAGATAAGCGACCCAAGTGGCCGACACAAACACCTGGCCCATCTAGGAGTGGCACTGCAGTGTCACGCAGGATGGCCCTTCCAAAAAACACCCCCCAAACAGCACATGACGCAAAGAAAAAAAGAGGCGCAATGAGGTAGCTGTGTGACTAAGATAAGCGACCCAAGTGGCCGACACAAACACCTGGCCCATCTAGGAGTGGCACTGCAGTGTCACGCAGGATGGCCCTTCCAAAAACTACTCCCCAAACAGCACATGACGCAAAGAAAAATGAAAGAAAAAAGAGGTGCAAGATGGAATTGTCCTTGGGCCCTCCCACCCACCCTTATGTTGTATAAACAGGACATGCACACATTAACCAACCCATCATTTCAGTGACAGGGTCTGCCACACGACTGTGACTGAAATGACGGGTTGGTTTGGACCCCCACCAAAAAAGAAGCAATTAATCTCTCCTTGCACAAACTGGCTCTACAGAGGCAAGATGTCCACCTCATCATCATCCTCCGATATATCACCGTGTACATCCCCCTCCTCACAGATTATCAATTCGTCCCCACTGGAATCCACCATCTCAGCTCCCTGTGTACTTTGTGGAGGCAATTGCTGCTGGTCAATGTCTCCACGGAGGAATTGATTATAATTCATTTTAATGAACATCATCTTCTCCACATTTTCTGGATGTAACCTCGTACGCCGATTGCTGACAAGGTGAGCGGCGGCACTAAACACTCTTTCGGAGTACACACTTGTGGGAGGGCAACTTAGGTAGAATAAAGCCAGTTTGTGCAAGGGCCTCCAAATTGCCTCTTTTTCCTGCCAGTATAAGTACGGATTGTCTGACGTGCCTACTTGGATGCGGTCACTCATATAATCCTCCACCATTCTTTCAATGGGGAGAGAATCATATGCAGTGACAGTAGACGACATGTCCGTAATCGTTGTCAGGTCCTTCAGTCCGGACCAGATGTCAGCATCAGCAGTCGCTCCAGACTGCCCTGCATCACCGCCAGCGGGTGGGCTCGGAATTCTGAGCCTTTTCCTCGCACCCCCAGTTGCGGGAGAATGTGAAGGAGGAGATGTTGACAGGTCGCGTTCCGCTTGACTTGACAATTTTCTCACCAGCAGTTCTTTGAACCCCAGCAGACTTGTGTCTGCCGGAAAGAGAGATCCAAGGTAGGTTTTAAATCTAGGATCGAGCACGGTGGACAAAATGTAGTGCTCTGATTTCAACAGATTGACCACCCGTGAATCCTTGTTAAGCGAATTAAGGGCTCCATCCACAAGTCCCACATGCCTAGCGGAATCGCTCTGTGTTAGCTCCTCCTTCAATGTCTCCAGCTTCTTCTGCAAAAGCCTGATAAGGGGAATGACCTGACTCAGGCTGGCAGTGTCTGAACTGACTTCACGTGTGGCAAGTTCAAAAGGTTGCAGAACCTTGCACAACGTTGCAATCATTCTCCACTGCGCTTGAGACAGGTGCATTCCACCTCCTATATCGTGCTCAGTTGTATAGGCTTGAATGGCCTGTTGCTGCTCCTCCAACCTCTGAAGCATATAGAGGGTTGAATTCCACCTCGTTACCACTTCTTGCTTCAGATGATGGCAGGGAAGGTTCAGGCGTTTTTGGTGGTGCTCCAGTCTTCTGTACGTGGTGCCTGTACGCCGAAAGTGTCCCGCAATTCTTCTGGCCACCGACAGCATCTCTTGCATGCCCCTCTCGTTTTTTAAATAATTCTGCACCACCAAATTCAAGGTATGTGCAAAACATGGGACGTGCTGGAATTTGCCCAGATTTAATGCACACACAATATTGCTGGCGTTGTCCGATGCCACAAATCCACAGGAGAGTCCAATTGGGGTAAGCCATTCTGCGATGATCTTCCTCAGTTGCCGTAAGAGGTTTTTAGCTGTGTGCGTATTCTGGAAAGTGGTGATACAAAGCGTAGCCTGCCTAGGAAAGAGTTGGCGTTTGCGAGATGCTGCTACTGGTGCCGCCGCTGCTGTTCTTGCGGCGGGAGTCCATACATCTACCCAGTGGGCTGTCACAGTCATATAGTCCTGAGCCTGCCCTGCTCCACTTGTCCACATGTCCGTGGTTAAGTGGACATTGGGTACAACTGCATTTTTTAGGACACTGGTGAGTCTTTTTCTGAGGTCTGTGTACATTTTCGGTATCGCCTGCCTAGAGAAATGGAACCTAGATGGTATTTGGTACCGGGGACACAGTACCTCCAACAAGTCTCTAGTTGGCTCTGCAGTAATGATGGATACCGGAACCACGTTTCACACCGCCCAGGATGCCAAGGCCTCAGTTATCCGCTTTGCAGCAGGATGACTGCTGTGATATTTCATCTTCCTCGCAAAGGACTGTTGGACAGTCAATTGCTTGGTGGAAGTAGTAAAAGTGGTCTTACGAGTACGACTTCCCCTCTGGGATGACCATCGACTCCCAGCAGCAACAACAGCAGCGCCAGCAGCAGTAGGCGTTACACGCAAGGATGCATCGGAGGAATCCCAGGCAGGAGAGGACTCGTCAGAATTGCCAGTGACATGGCCTGCAGGACTATTGGCATTCCTGGGGAAGGAGGAAATTGACACTGAGGGAGTTGGTGGGGTGGTTTGCGTGAGCTTGGTTACAAGAGGAAGGGATTTACTGGTCAGTGGACTGCTTCCGCTGTCGCCCAAAGTTTTTGAACTTGTCACTGACTTATGATGAATGCGCTGCAGGTGACGTATAAGGGAGGATGTTCCGAGGTGGTTAACGTCCTTACCCCTACTTATTACAGCTTGACAAAGGCAACACACGGCTTGACAAATGTTGTCCGCATTTCTGTTGAAATACTTCCACACCGAAGAGCTGATTTTTTTGGTATTTTCACCAGGCATGTCAATGGCCCTATTCCTCCCACGGACAACAGGTGTCTCCCCGGGTGCCTGACTTAAACAAACCACCTCACCATCAGAATCCTCCTGGTCAATTTCCTCCCCATCGCCAGAAACACCCATATCCTCCTCATCCTGGTGTACTTCAACACTGACATCTTCAATCTGACTATCAGGAACTGGACTGCGGGTGCTCCTTCCAGCACTTGCAGGGGGCGTGCAAATGGTGGAAGGCGCATGCTCTTCACGTCCAGTGTTGGGAAGGTCAGGCATCGCAAACGACACAATTGGACTCTCCTTGTGGATTTGTGATTTCGAAAAACGCACAGTTCTTTGCTGTGCTTTTGCCAGCTTGAGTCTTTTCATTTTTCTAGCGAGAGGCTGAGTGCTTCCATCCTCATGTGAAGCTGAACCACTAGCCATGAACATAGGCCAGGGCCTCAGCCGTTCCTTGCCACTCCGTGTGGTAAATGGCATATTGGCAAGTTTACGCTTCTCCTCCGACAATTTTATTTTAGATTTTTGAGTCCTTTTTTTACTGATATTTGGTGTTTTGGATTTTACATGCTCTGTACTATGACATTGGGCATCGGCCTTGGCAGACGACTTTGATGGCATTTCATCGTCTCGGCCATGACTAGTGGCAGCAGCTTCAGCACGAGGTGGAAGTCGATCTTGATCTTTCCCTATTTATGGAACCTCAACATTTTTGTTCTCCATATTTTAATAGGCACAACTAAAAGGCACCTCAGGTAAACAATGGAGATGGATGGATACTAGTATACTTATGGATGGACGAACGACTGCCGACACAGAGGTAGCTACAGCCGTGGACTACCGTACTGCGTCTGCTGCTAATATAGACTGGATGATAATGATATAAAAAATATATATATATCACTACTGCAGCCGGACAGGTATATATTATATAATGACGGACCTGCTGGACACTGTCAGCACTGCAGACTCCTAAAGTAAGCTACTAGTATCAAGAAGATAGAAAAAAAAAACACCACAGGTAGGTGGTATACAATTATGGATGGACGAGCGACTGCCGACACAGAGGTAGCTACAGCCGTGGACTACCGTACTGCGTCTGCTGCTAATATAGACTGGATGATAATGATATAAAAAATATATATATATCACTACTGCAGCCGGACAGGTATATATTATATAATGACGGACCTGCTGGACACTGTCAGCACTGCAGACTCCTAAAGTAAGCTACTAGTATCAAGAAGATAGAAAAAAAAAAAACACCACAGGTAGGTGGTATACAATTATGGATGGACGAGCGACTGCCGACACAGAGGTAGCTACAGCCGTGGACTACCGTACTGCATCTGCTGCTAATATAGACTGGATGATAATGATATAAAAAATATATATATATCACTACTGCAGCCGGACAGGTATATATTATATAATGACGGACCTGCTGAACACTGTCAGCACTGCAGACTCCTAAAGTAAGCTACTAGTATCAAGAAGATAGAAAAAAAAAAACACAACAGGTAGGTGGTATACAATTATGGATGGACGAGCGACTGCCGACACAGAGGTAGCTACAGCCGTGGACTACCGTACTGCGTCTGCTGCTAATACAGACTGGATGATAATGATATAAAAAATATATATATATCACTACTGCAGCCGGACAGGTATATATTATATAATGACGGACCTGATGGACACTGTCAGCACTGCAGACTCCTAAAGTAAGCTACTAGTATCAAGAAGATAGAAAAAAAAAAAACACAACAGGTAGGTGGTATACAATTATGGATGGACGAGCGACTGCCGACACAGAGGTAGCTACAGCCGTGGACTACCGTACTGCGTCTGCTGCTAATATAGACTGGATGATAATGATATAAAAAATATATATATATCACTACTGCAGCCGGACAGGTATATATTATATAATGACGGACCTGCTGGACACTGTCAGCACTGCAGACTCCTAAAGTTAACTACTAGTATGAAGAAGATAGAAAAAAAAAAACCCACCACAGGTAGCTATACAATTATGGACGAGCGACTGCCGACACAGAGGTAGCTACAGCCGTGGACTACCATACTGCGTCTGCTGCTAGTATAGACTGGATGATAATGATATAAAATATATATATATATCACTACTGCAGGACAGGTATATATTATATAATGACGGACCTGCTGGACACTGTCAGCAGAATGCGTTTATAGAATAAAAACACCACACGACGAGTGTTTAACTTTTTCAGGCAGACAATCACAATATACTGGTGGTCACTGGTCACTGGTCAGTCACACTGGCAGTGGCACTCTGGCAGCAAAAGTGTGCACTGTTAAATATATGTACTCCTGCTATAACTGCTCCCCAGTCTCCCCCACAATTAAGCTGTGTGAGCAGTGAGCACTCAGCACAGTCAGATATACATAGATGATGCAGCACACTGAGGCTGAGCACAGATATGGTATACTGTGTCACTGTGTATCGTTTTTTTTCAGGCAGAGAACGGATTATATTAAATAATAATAAAACTGCACTGGTGGTCACTGGTCAGTCACTAGTAAACTCTGCACTCTCTGAGTACTCCTAAGCTCCAGTAAATCAAGTGTCTCACTCTCACTATCTATTTCTATTCTAAACGGAGAGGACGCCAGCCACGTCCTCTCCCTATCAATCTCAATGCACGTGTGAAAATGGCGGCGACGCGCGGCTCCTTATATAGAATCCGAGTCTCGCGATAGAATACGAGCCTCGCGAGAATCCGACAGCGGGATGATGACGTTCGGGCGCGCTCGGGTTAGCCGAGCAAGGCGTGAAGATCCGAGTCTGCCTCGGACCCGTGTAAAAAGCGTGAAGTTCGGGGGGGTTCGGTTTCCGAGAAACCGAACCCGGTCATCACTACTGTTTCGCCCAATTTTACACCTTGCGATACAACCTAGACAGTGACCCCTCGTGTGCAGACCCTCAACTTTTGCTCCAAAAAATTAAGGACTATCTGACATCCATAGATTATCCCACCCTTCCACCCTCGAAACTCATTTCACTAGAAGCCCCCTTCACTTCTCAAGAGATAGAACAAGCCATCTCCTCTATGACATCTGGGAAAAGCCCTGGACCTGATGGCTTCACCATCGCGTACTACAAGGTGTTTAAAGATAAATTGATTCCCCTTCTCCTCCAAGCGTTTAACTCGATTGCGTTCGGCTCTCATTTCTCACGAGATTCTCTGGAGGCCCATGTTTCGGTGATACCGAAACAGGGCAAAGACCCGTCAGTCTGCTCCAGCTACAGACCCATTTCCCTCCTAAACGTGGATCTCAAACTATACGCGAAAATCTTGGCAAATAGATTGAATACACTGATCCCCCTCTTGGTTCACAGTGACCAGGTTGGATTTGTTATAGGCCGAGAGGCTAAAGACAACACAACCAAAATTCTCAATCTCATCCCTTTAGCGTCCCACAGCTCAACCCCTACTATTTTACTCTCTATGGACGCCGAAAAGGCATTTGATAGGGTCAGTTGGAAATGTATGAAATCAATTTTGGAACATATAGGTTTAGGCCCCTGCGCTCTTAATTGGATATTAGCCCTCTACAACTCCCCGACAGCTAGGGTTCACGTAAATGGCACTTTATCTGACCCATTCCCTATAAGCAACGGAACTAGACAAGGCTGCCCATTATCTCCGTTAACCTTTGTGTTATGTATAGAAGCACTTCTATAGCCATCCAGGCTAACCATTATATTGGGGGTTTTGCTGTAGGGGACAAGGAATACAAATTTGCCCTATTTGCCGACGACCTTCTGGCCATAGGGGTCATTCCGAGTTGATCTCTCGCTAGCTGTTTTTAGCAGCTGTGCAAACGCTAAGCCGCCGCCCTCTGGGAGTGTATCTTAGTGAGGCAGAAGAGTGAACGAAAGCATCGCAGAGCGGTAGCAAAATAATTTTGTGCAGTTTCAGAGTAGCTCCAGACCTACTCCTAGCTTGCGATCACTTCAGACCATTCTGTTCCGGATTTGACGTCACAAACACGACCTGCGTTCGCCCAGCCACGCCTGCTTTTTCACAGGCACGCCTGCGTTTTTCCTGGCACGCCTGCGTTTTTTCGAACACTCCCTGAAAATGGGCAGTTGACACCCAGAAACGCCCTCTTCATGTCAATCACTCTGCGGCCAGCAGTGCAACTGAAAAGCTTCGCTAGACCTTGTGTGAAACTACATCGGCCGTTGTGAAAGTACGTCGTGCGTGCGCAGTGCGCCGCATGCGCAGTAGTGCCATTTTTTGGCATCATCGCTGCGCAGCGAACAATTTCAGCTAGCGATCAACTCGTAATGACCCCCATAGTCTTCCATCCTACTGAATCCTTGCCACATCTAATGAGAGAACTTTACCTTTTTGGAAAACTTTCCAATTTCAAAATTAATTATTCTAAATCCTGCGCTCTTAATATTTCTACCCCTGCAGATTCCATAGCGGACCTTGGGGGTAATTCCAAGTTGATCGCAGCAGGATTTGTTTTAGTAGTTGGGCAAAACCATGTGTACTGCAGGTGTGGCAGATATAACATTTGCAGAGAGAGTTAGATTTGGGTGGGTTATTTTATTTCTGTGCAGGGTAAATACTGGCTGCTTTATTTTTACACTGCAATTTAGATTGCAGATTGAACACACCACACCCAAATCTAACTCTCTCTGCACATGTTATATCTGCCTCCCCTGCAGTGCACATGGGGGGTCATTCCGAGTTGTTCGCTCGCAAGCTGCTTTTAGCAGCTTTGCACACGCTAAGCCGCCGCCTACTGGGAGTGAATCTTAGCTTCTTAAAATTGCGAACGAAAGATTCGCAATGTTGCGATAAGACATCTCTGTGCAGTTTCTGAGTAACTCGAAACTTACTCGGCATCTGCGATCAGTTCAGTGCTTGTCGTTCCTGGTTTGACGTCACAAACACACCCAGCGTTCGCCCAGACACTCCTCCGTTTCTCCAGTCACTCCCGCGTTTTTCCCAGACACGGTAGCGTTTTTTCACACACTCCCATAAAACGTCCAGTTTCCGCCCAGAAACACCCACTTCCTGTCAATCACAGTACGATCACCAGAACGAAGAAAAAACCGTGAGTAAAATTCCTAACTGCATAGCAAATTTACTTGGCGCAGTCGCAGTGCGAACATTGCGCATGCGCACTAAGCAGAAAATCGCTGCGATGCAAAGAAATTTACCGAACGAACAACTCGGAATGACCCCCATGGTTTTGTCCAATTGCTAACAGAATTCCTGCTGCGATCAACTTGGAATTACCCTCCTTAAACGGTCTTTTCCCTTCTCATGGCAATCCTCCCACATAACATATCTAGGTATTGAACTATCCAATGATGAGTCCAAGCTGTTCCTATTGAATTATTTGCCCCTTTTGCAAGCGATTCGAAATGACTACTCCAGATGGAATATGAAATATTTATCCTGGTTTGGGAGAATAAATATAATGAAGATGAATACTCTTCCTAAATTATTGTATGTAATGCAGACCCTCCCGGTTCACATCCCAGAGTCCTGGTTCCGCAATATCTCACTATTGATCCAGCAATTTATTTGGCAACGGAGGAGGCCTAGAATTAAACGCTCCCACCTGACAAAATTAATTGAGAATGGCGGCCTCAAACTTCCTGATATAAAGCACTACTATTATGCCATCCTTCTGAATAGAATTGTAGACTGGACGAGAAGCCGCGAACTTAAACAATGGGTGGAACTAGAGGGCCTTGTCAGGTCCGGAGTCTTACCGGTACGCTGGGGCCGCGGGGCTGGCTTCCCTGGCGGTGTGCGGGCAGCGGCGGAGGTTGGCTGCTGCGACGGGTCCGTGGGCAGCAGTGGCGGCGGTGAGGGGGTCCGCTCATGGCGGCGGGACGCCGCTACAGCGGGTCGCTCTTGCTGAGCCGTTGCTAGGAGACCAGAGGCAGTGAGCAATGTGGCTTTGCAGAAAGGTCTGCATTACTGGGCGCCGCCATGTTGGAGACCAAGTTTTAAGCATAGTTCCTGTTTCCTGTTTCTTCCAGCCAATCCAGGGGAAGCTCTCCCTATAAAAAGGGGCTGGTTTAGGACAGGACGCCAGTGCTTCAAGTAACAACCCTGTTGTAGGTGCTTTAGCCTGTGCTCCCAGGATCCTTGTCGTATTCTGGTTACTCCTGATCCTGCTTGGTCGGTTCTCTGTTGCTGCTGCAGTCCTGCAGTTCCTAACCTGCTACTGCCTGTGGAAGCGCTCCTGGAAAACCCGGTCCAGTAAGACTCTTTGGGCACAGTCGGCCCCGGGTCTTTTGCCTTGTCTTTCAAGCCACACTCCACAGATCTACGTCACCAGCCACGTCTTTGTACCACCGACCACAACCTGCAGATTGTTATCTTCAGCCTCATCCTCCAAACCACCAACTACCATCCACAGTTCCACAGTTCATTATCTACAGTCACGTCTTTCAAATCACAGTCCACAGTTCTTTGCCTCCAGCCACGTCTTTTAACCACTATCCATAGTTCCGCAGTTCATTATTCACAACCTCGTCTTTCAAGCCACAACATGCAGTTCTTTATCTGCAACTACGTTCTTTAACCATCGTGCTCCAGCCACAGTTCTCTACCTCAGCCCTGTACATAATAAATACTATTCATTGACTCTCAACCCCACCTACGTTCTTCATTGCTCCGTGTCCCATGCGAAGGAACTATATCCAACCCCCTCATCTTGTCCACCCACAGCCAACTACCTCCTCGGGCAAGTCTCAGCTGCCGGATCCTCAAACTTTGCTAGACGTGACAATAAGCACTGGCCCAATGGATTCGACGGGTGATCAGGCCTCAGGAGGGGATTCAACTGCAGATATCTGGTCTCGCTTAAGTAAGCAGGAGGCCACACAATCTCAAATCGTGCAGTTCATGCAGAATATGTCCGAACGTCTCGACTCTCTCTGTGTTGCCATGACGGCCCCTCAAGTATCTACAGCTGCTCCCACATTAGCACCCCCGGTCCCGCTTCCTCCTGTACCAGTACCACTTCCACGGTTGCCTTTGCCATCTCCCAGTAAGTTCGATGGGAATCCAAAACAATGCCGCGGGTTTCTTAACCAGTGCAAAATCCATTTTGAACTACAGTCGGCCAACTTCCCATCAGCACGAACCAAAGTAGCTTATATAATTTCTTTACTTACCGGGCAAGCGTTGGAATGGGCTTCACCCTTGTGGGAGAGGATGGACCCCATCCTGTCTAACTATTCAGAATTCGTGGCCACCTTTCGAAGAATCTTCGACGAACCGGGCAGGACTCATTGGAAATCCTGCGCCTGTGTCAGGGCACGCGTGCGGTCAGTCAGTACGTGATCCAGTTTCGTACTCTCTCCTCAGAACTGAACTGGAACAAGGAGGCTCTCATTGCAGCTTTCTGGAGCGGTCTCTCCGAAAAGATCAAAGATGACCTCGCAACTCATGACGTACCTGATAAGTTGGATAAATTAATTTATTTATGCAATAAATTAGACCTGAGGTACAGAGAACGCTGTATGGAGAGGTCGCGGTCAGATCGCCCTAAGCCTAGAGTTGTTCTTCCACCAACACCATCATCACCAACTGCGGAAGAACCCATGCAGATCAATCGCTCCCGCCTCTCCAACGAAGAACGTCAGAGACGGCAATAAGGGAACCTCTGCTTGTATTGTGGTTCATGTGATCACTTTGTCAAAACTTGCAATCTACGGCCAGGAAACGCCCGCTCCTAGCTTGTGCTGGAGAGGTCAAGCTAGGAGAATTCTCAGAATTACATACCAACAGGGGCGTCAGAACGTTTTTTGGTTGTGGGGGGCAAGATAAAATCTCTGTTTGGCGCCCCTAGCTTCTGGCCACCATAGAAGGGTCGCTTGCACCTGTACGGAACTCTTTGCAGCAGCTGGGAGTGAGTGGCCCCTTGTACACATTACACCTGGTAGAGCCCCTTATAAACATTATGCTAGGTAGAGCCCATTACACACATTGCACCTGGCAGAGCCCATTATACATATTACGCCAGATATAGCCCATTATATATATTACGACTGGTAGAGTCCAATACATGTTACACATTACGCCTGGTAGAGCACATTACACGTTACATATTACGCCAGATATAGCCCATTATACACATCTGCTAGATAGAGCGCCTCCTCCTCCTTATTGCTCCTCTCCCTACTCCTTCCCCACAGCCAGCAGCTATGCTGCTGCTGCTTACCTCTGCCGTCACGAGCAGCACGTCTCCGCAGAGCGTAGACACTTCAGGAAATGAGGTGGGGTTGGCGGAGCACATGGGGAAGGAAGATTCAGCGCTGCCTGCCGTGTAAAGTAATAGTAGCGGTGCCGGATACACCACAGCCAGCAGGGTCAGCCCCAGCTTAATTATTTTTGGTAAGCGTATATAGATTTTTGGTGCCACTTGATGGGATAAACTTTGTAAAGGGGCAGCATGCGACAAAGGCAAAAAAGAAGCGGCATGGCCACCCAATAGTAACCCCAAGGGTACAGGGAGTCAGTGGATGACTCGGAAGGCAATTTAGCTAGCAGCCTGCTGTAAGATTGACAGTGAAAGGAGTCCCAGTGGGATAAGGCCCTGGGAATTTCCTTCCAGGCCCGGCACCATTATAGTGGTAACCGGTGGCAGAAGCAGTCCGTAGGTATCACACTGGTAGCCTCTACTCCCAATATAATAACTCATTCACAGTTCTCTAAAAAAAAAACAGCATATAACACATCACACGCAGTAATCTCATACCCCACAGGGGGAGAGCAGGTGAGAGGCACATGGGGGAGAGGCAGGTGAGAGGCACACAGGGGGTGAGATAGGCAGAGAGCAGGTGAGAAGTACATAGGGGAGAGACAGGGAGAGAGCAGGTGAGAGGTACACAGGGGGAGAGACAGGTAGAGATCAGGTGAGAGGCACATGAGGGAAAGACAGGTAGAGAGCAGGTGAGAGGTACACAGGGGAGAGACAGGGAGAGAGCAGGTGATAGGTACACAGAGGGAGAGACACACAGGGGGAGAGGCAGGTAAGAGGCACATGGGGGAGAGAGGAGGTGAGAGGGACACGGGGGGAGAGGCAGGGAGGGAGCAGGTGAGAGGCACACAAAGGGAGAGACAGAGAGAGAGCAGGCGAGGTCACATGGAGGGAAAGAGCAGGTGAGAGGCACACGGGGGGAGATAACAGGTAAGAGGCACACGGGGGGAGAGGCAGGGAGAAAGCAGGTGAAAGGCACACGGGGGGAGAGGCAGGGAGAGAGCAGGTGAGAGGCACACGGGGGGAGAGGCAGGGAGGGAGCAGGTGAGAGGCACACAAAGGGAGAGACAGAGAGAGAGCAGGCGAGGTCACATGGAGGGAAAGAGCAGGTGAGAGGCACACGGGGGGAGAGAACAGGTAAGAGGCACACGGGGGGAGAGGCAGGGAGAAAGCAGGTGAAAGGCACACGGGGGAGAGGCAGGGAGAGAGCAGGTGAGAGGCACACGGGGGGAGAGGCAGGAAGAGAGCAGGTAAGAGGCACACGGGGGGTGAGGCAGGGAGAGAGCAGGTAAGAGGCACACAGCGGGAGACAGCAGGTGAGAGGCACACGGGGGGAGAGAGCAGGGAGAGAGCAGGTAAGAGGCACAAGGGGGAGAGAGCAGGTGAGAAGCAGAGAGAGAGCAGGTGAGAGGCACACGGAGGAGAGAGCAGGTGAGAGGCACATGGGTGGAGAGGCAGTAAAGAGGCACATGGGGGGAGAAAGGAGGTGAGAGGCACAAGGGGGCGAGACAGGGAGAGAGCAGGTGAGAGGCACACGGGGGGAGAGATAGGGAGAGAGCAGGTGAGAGGCACACGGGGGGGAGAGACAGGGAGAGAGCAGGTGAGAGGCACACGGGGGGAGAGAGCAGGTGAGAGGCACACAGGGGGAGAGAGCAGGTGAGAGGCACACGGGGGAGAGAGCAGGTGAGAAGCACACGGGGGAGAGAGCAGATGAGAAGCAGGGAGAGAGCAGGTGAGAGGCACACGGGGGAGAGAGCAGGTGAGAGGCACATGGGTGGAGAGGCAGTAAAGAGGCACATGGGGGAGGGAGGAGGTGAGGCACATGGGGGGAGAGACGGAGAGAGCAGGTGAGAGGCACATGGGGGGAGAGAGCAGGTGAGAGGCACACAGGTGGAGAGGCAGTAGAGAGGCAAACGGGGGGCGAGACAGGGAGAGAGCAGGTGAGAGGCACACGGGGGAGAGGCAGGGAGAGAGCAGGTGAGAGGCACACGGGGGAGAGAGCAGGTGAGAGGCACACGGGGGGAGAGAGCAGGGAGAGAGCAGGTGAGAGGCACACGGGGGAGAGAGTAGGTGAGAGGCACACGGGGAGAGAGAGCAGGTGAGAGGCACACGGGGGAGAGAGCAGGGAGAGAGCAGGTGAGAGGCACACGGGGGAGAGAGCAGGTGAGAGGCACACGGGGGAGAAAGCAGGTGAGAGGCACATGGGTGGAGAGGCAGTAAAGAGGCACATGGGGGAGAGAGGAGGTGAGAGGCACAAGGGGGCGAGACAGGGAGAGAGCAGGTGAGAGGCACACGGGGGGAGAGACGGAGAGAGCAGGTGAGAGGCACACGGGGGAGAGGCAGGGAGAGAGCAGGTGAGAGGCACATGGGGGAGAGAGGAGGTGAGAGGCACACGAGGGGGAGAGAGCAGGGAGAGAGCAGGTGAGAGGCACACGGGGGGAGAGACGGAGAGAGCAGGTGAGAGGCACACGGGGGAGAGAGCAGGTGAGAGGCACATGGGTGGAGAGGCAGTAAAGAGGCACATGGTGGGAGGGAGGAGGTGAGGCACACGGGGGGAGAGACAGGGAGAGAGCAGGTGAGAGGCACATGGGGGGAGGGAGGAGGTGAGGCACACGGGGAGAGAGACGGAGAGAGCAGGTGAGAGGCACATGGGGGGGAGAGAGCAGGTGAGAGGCACACGGGGGGAGAGAGCAGATGAGAAGCAGGGAGAGAGCAGGTGAGAGGCACACGGGGGAGAGAGCAGGTGAGAGGCACATGGGTGGAGAGGCAGTAAAGAGGCACATGGGGGACGGAGGAGGTGAGGCACACGGGGAGAGAGACAGGGAGAGAGCAGGTGAGAGGCACATGGGGGGAGAGAGCAGGTAAGAGGCACACAGGTGGAGAGGCAGTAGAGAGGCACACGGGGGGGCGAGACAGGGAGAGAGCAGGTGAGAGGCACACGGGGGGAGAGGCACATGGGGGAGAGAGAGGAGGTGAGGAATCGAACTCATGCTGCAGCAGCCTGGCTGGATAAAATTAAATAGATTGTAGTGTGGAGCAAAGAAGTTTATGAATTAATGTATGAGCAGCATGCAGCATACCTAAATAAGAGGCCCCCGGGATATGATGGCGCTGGCGGCCAGCACGTTCAAACTGCACTTTCTCCGCTTGAACGTGGCGTCCTGCCCCAGCACAATTTCCGCATATTGTAATGAGCGGCGTGACATCATGACGCCCCGACCCTCATTACATATGCACTGAAGACTAACAAAAGGAAGAGGCGCGTCTGCAGCAGCACAAATCACTGTGATCAGTGAGTGCTGTAGTTAGTTGAACAGTAGGGACACAGCCTCTATCGCGTCTAGAGCACCCTCTATATGTGGTGCGGGCAGCGCTGAAGCTGCCTTGCGGCAGCTGCGGGTCCGGATGGATGCGGATGGCGCCTCTCTCGTATTTTGGGGTAGCGAGCTGCCCCCTTGCCCCCATTCCGACGCCCCTGCATACCAAGAAAGAGTCTGTCTTGTTAACCCAATTGGAGCTCCCTTCTTCTTCTCTTCTCATCCCTGCACTACACGACTCCGGAGCCGCCGAAAGCTTCATTACATCAGCTCTGGTCAAACAATCTGGAATACAAACGGTTCCTTTGGATCGTACCATTTCTGTTACTGGGGTGGATGGAAGTTATATCCCTGAGGGTATTATATCCTTTCGTACTATTCCTCTCAAGATGAAGGTCGGAGTTCTTCATTCAGAAAAAATCTCTTTCCTTGTAATTCCTAAAGCATCTCATGAACTGATCCTAGGGTTTCCATGGTTAATCAGACACAATCCCCACATAGACTGGCAAACTATGGATGTTCTCTCTTGGGGACAAGACTGCTTCCAGAACTGTTTACCTTCAGTAACACCTCTCTGTTCCTCCAGTCCTTCCAGCCTTCCTTTGGAATACCAAGCCTTTCAGGATGTTTTCAGTAAGCATGGGGCAGACACCTTGCCCCCGCATCGTACTTGGGATTGTCCCATTGAGCTAGTACCTGGTAAGACTCTTCCCCGAGGTCGAATCTACCCTCTCTCACTTCCCGAGACACAGGCCATGTCGGAGTATATTCGGGAGAACTTGGATAAAGGGTTCATCAGGTCTTCCACATCTCCGGCCGGGGCGGGGTTTTTCTTTGTCAAAAAGAAGGATGGGGGTTTGCGGCCCTGTATTGACTATAGAGGTCTCAATGACATAACAATTAGGAACACATATCCGTTACCCCTGATTCCAGAACTGTTCGACCGTGTTAAAGGAGCTACTGTATTTACTAAGCTGGACTTACGGTGGGCCTACAATCTTATACGTATTCGCCCAGGTGATGAATGGAAGACGGCATTTAATACCCGCGACGGCCATTACGAATACCTGGTAATGCCTTTTGGCCTATGTAACGCCCCAGCCATTTATCAAGAGTTCGTTAACGAAATCTTCAGAGACCTCCTCTATGACTGCTTGGTAGGGTATCTGGATGACATCCTCATTTTTTCTAGGGATCTGAAGACCCATCGGGAACAAGTCAGAGAAGGGCTAACTCATTAACGAAGGAATCAATTATTCTGTAAATTAGAGAAGTGCACCTTCGAAGTACCCACGATTCCATTCCTCGGTTACATTCTTTCAGGGCAGAGGTTACAGATGGACCCCGCTAAAGTCCAGGCGATTCAGGATTGGGCACTTCCAGCTACCCTTAAAGGAGTTCAACGTTTCCTCGGGTTCGCTAACTTCTACCGAAGATTCATTCAAAATGATTCTTCTGTCATAGCTCCCATAACCGCATTAACTAGGAAAGGAGCCGATCCTGCCAAGTGGTCTCCGGAGGCTTTGAAAGCCTTTTCGTCTTTAAAGGAGGCCTTCATGACCGCTCCAGTTCTTCGACAACCTGATCTCAGCCGTCCGTTCTTGGTGGAGGTTGATGCATCTACTGTAGGAGTAGGAGCAGTATTATCCCAGCTCTTCGAGGACAAGAAGGTCCATCCTTGGGGGTAATTTGTTAGCAGTTGGGCAAAACCATGTGCACTGCAGGGGAGGCAGATATAACATGTGCAGAGAGAGTTAGATTTGGGTGGGTTATTTTGTTTCTGTGCAGGGTAAATACTGGCTGCTTTATTTTTACACTGCAATTTAGATTGCAGATTGAACACACCACACCCAAATCTAACTCTCTCTGCACATGTTATATCTGCCTCCCCTGCAGTGCACATGGTTTTGCCCAACTGCTAATAAAGTTCCTGCTGCGATCAACTCAGAATTACCCCCCTTGTGCGTTCTTCTCGCAAAGATTTTCCCCCGCTGAACAGAATTACGCTATTGGGGAACAGGAATTACTGGCGATTAAGTTGGCCTTTGAGGAGTGGAGGTATTTGTTGGAGGGAGCTCAGCATCCAATCTCAGTAACCACGGATCACAAGAACCTCCTGTACCTACAGTCAGCCCGATGTCTGAACCCACGCCAAGCAAGATGGGCACTCTTCTTTACCCGTTTTAACTTTAAACTTAGTTACCGACCAGGTTCCCTCAACAAAGATGCAGAGCAATTCATCCTGGAATCCACCTCTTTTTCAGCAACTAATACCTCTCCACTTCCTCCTCCAGGAAAGATCTTCGTTGCACCAAATCTTCGCAAAAAACTTCTTACATGGGCTCACTCCTCTTCCTTCATGGGCCATGCAGGCCGTCATAAAACACTCAAATTCATTCAGCGCTCCTACTGGTGGCCTCATCTCAGGACTGATGTTCAGGAATTCGTGGCTGCCTGTCCAAAATGTGTCCCAAAGGTCCTCCAGCCGGGTTACTCCATCCGTTACCTGTGCCACTAAGACTTTATTACTGATTTACCTACGTCTGGTGGACGGAACACCGTATGGGTCATAGTTGACCGATTCTCTAAAATGGCACACTTCGTTCCCCTGGCTAATCTTCCATCAGCATCCCAGTTGGCAAAATTATTTATAGCAGAGATCTTTCGACTTAATGGTCTACCGCAGGAAATCGTGTCTGATAGAGGTCCTCAGTTTGTGGCCAAGTTTTGGAGATCCCTATGTTCTGCTCTTGGTGTGAAATTGAACTTCTCCTCAGGATATCATCCCCAAACGGATGGTTAAACAGAGAGAGTGAACCAGGATCTGGAGACTTTTCTGCGTTTATTCATGTCCTCCTCACAGGACGACTGGCTGGACTTCCTCCCGTTCGCAGAATTTGCCCATAACAATCTCTATCACTCTGCCACAAAATCTTCTCCATTCTTCATTAATTATGGTTACCATCCGAGAGTTTCTGACTTCCAACCTCTGCCTACGCTCGAGGTTCCTGCCGCAGAGTCAACACTTCGACAATTTATGAAACCTGGAAACAAATTCACAAGGCCTTGCTCAAGACATCCAAGAGGTATAAGACCTATGCAGATCTGAAGCGAAAAGCTGTACCAAGCCTTAAGGTAGGAGATCGGGTTTGGGTCTCCACACGTAACCTAAGATTAAAGGTTCCTATGAAAAAGTTTGCTCCCATATTTATTGGGTCCTACCAAATCGAAAAAGTTTTGAATCATGTGGCTTATAAAGTGAAATTACCTCCGCAGTTAAGAATCCCTAATGCATTTCATATTTCTCTCTTAAAACCTTTGGTACTTAATCAATTCAGAGCTGCTTTGCCTAAATCACCCAAGATCCAATCAGTACAAGGAGACGAATTTGAGATTCACAAGATCCTCGATTCCCGCAGACGTTATGGTCGCCTCCAGTACCTTGTTGATTGGAAGGGATATGGACCAGAGGAGATATCTTGGGTAGAAGCAGAAGATGTCCATGCTCCAAGACTTCTTCGGACATTTCATGCCAAGTTCCCAACTAAACCATATAGGTGTCCGGAGTCCACCCGCAAAGGGGGGGTACTGTCAGCGTCCGGAGTCTTATCGGTACGCTGGGGCCACGGGGCTGGCTTCCCTGGCGGTGTGCGGGCAGCGGCGGAGGTGAGCTGCTGCGCCGGGTCCGTGGGCAGCAGTGGCGGCAGTGAGGGGGTCCGCTTGTGGCGGCGGGACACCGCTACAGTGGGTCGCTCTTGCTGAGCTGTTGCTAGGAGACCAGAGGCAGTGAGCAATGTGGCTTTGCAGAAAGGTCTGCATTACTGGGCGCCGCCATGTTGGAGACCAAGTTTTAAGCATAGTTCCTGTTTCCTGTATCTTCCAGCCAATCCAGGGGAAGCTCTCCCTATAAAAGGGGGCTGGTTTAGGACAGGGACGCCAGTGCTTCAAGTTACAACCCTGTTGTAGGTGCTTTAGCCTGTGCTCCCAGGATCCTTATCGTATTCTGGTTACTCCTGATCCTGCTTGGTCGGTTCTCTGTTGCTGCTGCAGTCCTGCCGTTCCTAACCTGCTACTGCCTGTGGAAGGGCTCCTGGAAAACCCGGTCCAGTAAGACTCTTTGGGCACAGTCGGCCCCGGGTCTTCTGCCTGGTCTTTCAAGCCACACTCCACAGATCTACGTCACCAGCCACGTCTTTGTACCACCGACCACAACCTGCAGATTGTTATCTTCAGCCTCATCCTCCAAACCACCAACTATCATCCACAGTTCCACAGTTCATTATCTACAGTCACGTCTTTCAAATCACAGTCCACAGTTCTTTGCCTCCAGCCACGTCTTTTAACCACAACCTGCAGTTCTTTATCCGCAACTACGTTCTTTAACCATCGTGCTCCAGCCACAGTTCTCTACCTCAGCCCTGTACATAATAAATACTATTCATTGACTCTCAACCCCACCTACGTTCTTCATTGCTCCGTGTCCCATGCGAAGGAACTATATCCAACCCCCTCATCTTGTCCACCCACAGCCAACTCCCTCCTCGGGCAAGTTTCAGCTGCCGGATCCTCAAACTTTGCTAGACGTGACAGACCTATACGTACAGCAATTTCCAGAGATATTTCCATGGCTTCCCTCCTTACCTCGGTTATCCCTTCCTCAGCCTACTATAACTCCCACACTTACTGCCTGTAAAACGCTACGGTGAATTCCCTAAATCTCCTCTAAATTTAGCCCTTTGACATCCTTTTTGGCCAACCCAGACTTTATACCAGGTGTAAACCTCACCCATTTCTCACAATGGGCTGTAATGGGAATGTTCAGGGTTGGTCAAATGGTATCAGCTACTGGAGTTAGACAGTTCTCGGATTTACAGGCGAAGTGGAATATCCCTCAACAAGACTTTTGGAAGTTCCTACAAATTAGACACTTCCTGGTGACAGGCTCTAGAGACCTGACCTTATTTGAGAGGCTTTGCGTCGCCACCCTTGATCCGATCCCTACTATTTCCACTTTATACAAAATTGTTCACCATTCCCAACCCATAGACACCCCATCTTTTGCTTTAGCATGGGAGAGAGACTTGGGTATTTCCTTATCACCTAGGGACTGGGAATTTTTTTTTTTTTGAAACTCATACGAGCTCTGTCTGTGTCCAGATCAGGGAAACGCAATACAAAATTGTTACAAGATGGTATAGACATCCCTCTCTCCTCCATGCTATGTATCCTTCTACATCAGCTCACTGCTAGCGTTGCTCCTCATCGACTGGTTCACATTTACATATTTGGTGGACATGCCCTCTACGCCAACCTTTTTGGCAAGATGTTATACACATCTCACAGGTCATCCTTGATATACAAATCCCATCTGACCCTGCCTTCTGGCTTATAAACCACTCCACTATACCAGTGTCCCAACACAAACACTCCTTACTGCGACACTTAAGTAATGCAGCCTGAGCTGTAATCCCGGCCTTATGGAGATCCCAACTCCCTCCTACACGTCGCGCCTGGTTCACAAAACTAGACTACTTCATGCGAATGGAAGACTTATTTCTCTCATCGATAGGGAAGTCTCGTGAATTTGACTCTACCTGGTCCCCATGGCTAGAATACAAATCCTCTCAAGCCTACTTAGCTACTCCCTTGGATAGTACTTAATATCCTTCCCTCTCTCTGTTACTATCTTATAATAAGTGGTCCCACCCTACTCTCTTCCTCTCTTTCTCTCTTTCTTCCTTCTTACTTCTTCTCGCTTCTTTCCTTGGTTCATACTGACTCTTCTGTTTTATTTTCCTTTTGATTTTCTTCATTTCTAGACACCGTTTATTGTTGTTGTAAAGTGCAGTTTATTTGCAGGCCAGATAGGGTCATCTTTCGTTCTTCTGGTGACATATTCTATTCACCTACTCGGTTTATTTTGAAATTGAATGTCTCACCTTGTACTACTGAATTTGTTATTATTTCTATAGACATTTGTACTATGTGATTTGTGGTCATATGCCACCCTATCTCGTCTATTTGTGTCTTTTGTATTTGTATTTTTCTTTGTTCAAATCTGTGAAAATCATTAATAAAAACTGATTATATAAACATATGTTACCTTATATTGCACAAGACTACGGGGGTAATTCAGACCTGATCGTAGCAGCAAATTTGTTAGCAGTTGGGCAAAATCATGGGAGTCATTCCGAGTTGTTCGCTCGCAAGCTGCTTTTAGCAGCTTTGCACACGCTAAGCCGCCGCCTACTGGGAGTGAATCTTAGCTTATCAAAATTGCGAACGAAAGATTAGCAGAATTGCGAATAGACACTTCTTAGCAGTTTCTGAGTAGCTCCAGACTTACTCGGCATCTGCGATCAGTTCAGTCAGTGTCGTTCCTGGTTTGACGTCACAAACACACCCAGCGTTCGCCCAGACACTCCTCCGTTTCGCCAGCCACTCCCGCGTTTTTCCCAGAAACGGTAGCGTTTTTTCACACACACCCATAAAACGGCCAGTTTCCGCCCAGAAACACCCACTTCCTGTCAATCACATTACGATCACCAGAACGAAGAAAAAACCTTGTAATGCCGTGAGTAAAAAACCTAACTGCATAGCAAATTTACTTGGCGCAGTCGCACTGCGGACATTGCGTATGCGCATTAGCGGCTATTCGCTCCGTTGCGACAAAAAAATAACGAGCGAACAACTCGGAATGACCCCCCATGTGCACTACAAGTGGGCAGATGTAACATGTGCAGAGAGAGTTAGATTTGGGTGGGTTATATTGTTTCTGTGCAGGGTAAATACTGGCTGCTTTATTTTTACACTGCAATTTAGATTTCAGTTTGAACACACCTGTGGCCGGAGCGACTAGCCAGCCACACGTGTAATGGCGTCTGCGACACTGAAGGGGTTAATCCTCGTGCCCGGCGCCATGTTACGGACTGTTTAAAAGTTTGTTTAATGATGTGTTTTACTTTTAACATGTCATATGTAGTGCTCTGTGCACCATTGCAGGAAGGCATGTTTAAATGTATTTATTTTATATTCAAGACAGGCTTGGTGTATATTTAAAGGGAAACACGTGTTTAAATGAAATGTATTTAAAGGAAAAAATGCAGTTACTATAGCTGTCTGAATAAGCAACTCTTATCCTCTGGAAATAGGAAGGGGCATGCTAAGGGCTCTGTGCTAGCAGCGAGGTGTGAAGGACAATACCTTTTGATGTGTGAGTTCCTTAGAGAGAGATACTAATCACTGGGTCTATGGGCTTGGAATCTGTTTCATGTAGGGGATGTAAGTGATATACGATCCGAATGGCAGATAAAGGAAGGAAGACAGTTTGTTTGTATTGTAGCTATTCCTGTTGTAATCTTAAACACTGGGATTGCCTGCAGATGGGAATGACCAGACACATTTGTATTTTGAAGATATGTGATAAATTTATCAATAGTGAATGTTAATCTGATACCAAACGTTGTCTGGGTGACAGGAAGGAGGATATTGTTTTATTGCACTTATATCCTTGTAAAATGTAATTTATTGGTATTTTGTAAAATAACCTGATTGGTTGGAGAAGACAGGGAGGGCTTACCCCCCTGTGGTACTGTGTGGAAAACCGACATAAAAAGGAGACCTGCGTGCCTCCAGAGTTGTAGTTGTAACATCTTCTTCTGCTGAAAACATCTTGATTGTATGCTGTTGCCCCTAGCAATAGGGAGGAGCCTTTTTAAAGGTTATTTGAGCAATAAACATCTTTGCCTCAAGACTGCTTCATCTTGTGACCAACAGGGTTAGGCCAAACCTAGCCCCGTCCTCCGGCTGTCCAGGGAAGCACCTAGCGTCTCCAAGCTCCGCCTTCCGCCAGCTACCGGTAGAGGCCTAGCAAGTGGCTAGAGGGGATTCGTCAACACCACACAGCTGTGGTAAGGCAGTGCGTCGACACATACAGAGCAGAACCGTGGTTCCAAACGCCACGGCAGGTTAGGAGTTTGGTGGTGGCAGCAAGAACCCGCCCACAGCGCAGTGGGTGGAGTCAGTAACAGGCGGTTACTGACGGTAAGCGGGAATCCCCTATGTGGTCAAGCCTCGTGCGGCTTGACCTTCCATTCTGTGCGCAGTCAACGGGACGCGGCAAGCGGCGAGTGCTTCCGTACGGTACCGTCCTGTCACAGAAATTGGTGGCATAGTGGTGGGATAATCCCAGGCGGCTTTTCATCACCTGATTGGAGAAGCCGAGTTACTCAGGAGAGGAGTAACTGCAGCGCAGGAGAACGCACAAGATGGCGGAATTCAGCGGAATGTCCAAGGATGATCTGGAGATCGTATGCCAGGACAAGGGTGTGGATATCCTTTTCAACGCGTCCAGAAGCGTCATGCAGGCGGCGCTCAGGAGCTGGGAGGAGTCTCATCGGGTAGAGGTGGAAAACACTGACGGCGTCAGCATCGCAGAGGACGACCCAACAGTGGACCTTCGCACAGGACCGGTGAGATCCACAAGCCCCGCCCTCTCTCACAACAGCCATGTTTCCCAGCAATCCCTAGCAGGGCCAGGATCCCAACGTCCCAGGGGGGGCGACCCGGATACCCTAGCAGATCGGCTAGCGGAATTGGGGGAAAGGGCAACGGAGCAAGAACGCATGCTTGTCATTCGGATGTGGCATGCGGAGCGGGCACCACAGGCCGTGGTACCCCGGGAGCCGTTGTCAGCTGTTGTACACAGATCAGGACGTATTCAGTTTGCCAAGTTTGCAGACAGTGATGGGGACATTGATGGACATTTGCAAGTTTTTGAAAGGACTTGTAAACTACACGATCTACCCAAGTCAGAGTGGGTGAGACACCTTGTGCCCACTCTGCATGGAGAGGCCTTGGAGGCCTATCGAGGAGTGGCGACGGAGGACTGTGGGAACTACGACGAAGTCGCGAAGGCCCTCCTCCAGCGATTCTTCATCACTCCAGAGTCTTACAGGAAGAAGTTCAGAGACTTGCCCAAGAATCCTAGCAGCACCCATGAGCAGTTCGCCACCCAGCTGCGGCAGTACGTGGTGAAGTGGGTGAAGAATTCGGAAGCCACTACATGGGACGCACTGATCGACCTGATCTGCAGGGAGCAGTTCTACCGCAGGTGCGCCCAAGAAGTGAAGGAGTGGGTGCTAGATCGGGAGCCACCCAGCTTAAAAATGGCTGCCCAATTAGCCGACAAATATGTGGCAATTCGGCCACGGGGGCAGAAGCGCCCCGCCAGCAGCCAGCTCCAACAGACTGTACCACCAAGGGGACCACCCTCTTCAGCTCATCAACCCCAAAGACAAGCATCTTCCAACCCGGGTGCTCTTGGCCAGCAACCGCACCGCAGCGTCCCTGCAACTGATCAGAGATCATCGGTGCCACGACTGGAGAAGAAGTGCTACGGCTGTGGGAAAATCGGACATCTGAGGATGAACTGTCCTGCATCCCAAGCACCCCAGACTCGTGCCCCAAATCCGAGTGCTGGAGCCCGGCTCGCTTGTTTGACGAGAGGAGATGAGCCTACAGAGACTGTTCCCCCTCCAGTCAGTCCGATGGAGTGTGGCGAGAGAGTCACCTGCATGGCCAAACAGCCCCTACACAACATGTGGAGGCACCTGCAGCCAGTCCACGTGGGACCCCTGCAGGGAGAAGGCCTAAGAGACTCTGGGGCCTCAATCACTGTGGTGAGCCCCCACCTTATAGATCCTGCTGCAGTATTGCAGGGTCGCACTGCCACGGTCACCCTGGCAGAAGGAACAGAAAAAGCGGTTCCCATGGCAAGAGTCTACCTGGACTGGGGAGCTGGACCAGAGTTGCGAGAAGTTGCCGTCATGGATGGTCTCCCAACTGATGTGGTCCTAGGAAATGATCTGGGTGGTGGGATCGTCACTATGTTTGTTGGCGCCATTCCCCGGAGTCAAGTTCCAAAACCACCGTTGACATCAGCTACTCCAGCACAGCCCAGCCCAGTGGAAAAGACTACAGCTGCTAGACAACTGCCAGCACAACCAACCACAGCATCAACCAGCCCAGAGGAAAAGATCACAGCGGCTAGATCAGTACATCGACCCCGCATGCCTTTTGCCTCTGGTATGCCTACGTCCCCTAGCAACGCAGAGGATGTCGGTTCCAGCTCGTGTGATCCTGTGGGGGTGCCCAATGATGCTCCTGACCCAAGTGGTTTGCCAACTCCGGCGGTGAGTATGAGAAACCACACTGATTTTTCCATGACTGACCCCTACCAGACTGACCCTAGTAGTCCCCACCTAGATCCCCCTGTAGAGTGTCCCAATTTAGGAGAGATTGAGGGCCACAGGCAGGAGTTTAGGGAGGCTCAACTCTCTGACCCATCCCCGAAAGGCATGAGGCGCCACTCTGGCAGCGGCCTTGACAGGGTTGGGGCAGGAAGTTTGACCTGGCGGGAAGGGTTAAGGTACAGGGTAGACAGGAAAGTGGGAGGGGATAGACCAGATAGGGAATGTGTCCAACTGGTCCCCTCAGGGAAAGTTCCTGCGCAACCGGTGTCGGTTGCCAGTGAAACCCCTTTGGACAGTAACCCGGAGACAGACCATACCCTGAAGTGCCTGACACAGAGCTTACCCTGGTCTGGAATGTCGGATGACGCCCAGACCAAATGTAAGGCTGGTGCCATGCGTTGGCCGCCGGGGCACTCCAGCGTTTGTGTTGTCTTTGGGCCTCTGCCCATAGGAGAACCCTTGCAGCAAGTTGCTGTGGACATAGCAGGTCCCCTGCCTGTGCACAGTAGATCGGGGAAGACACGCAGCCTCCCTGTAGTGGATGCCACACAGGATCCAGAGGCTGGTGGTCTGGCCGCCATCCCTGTGGCACAGGTAGCGGACGAGGAGGAAGGAGTAGGCCTAGGTGACAGGGTAGGTTTCCCGAGTCATAGGTCGACAGAAGAGGATTGGAGGGCAGGTCTGACAGTTAGGGCAGACAGTTGCCAGTTAGGTATGACGGAGGTGCAGTGCCTGGGGCACCATGTGGGAGGAGACAGGGGTAGGCCCAACCCAGAGGTCGGTGGAGGCAACCAGAGGCTGTCCCCGACCCACATCACCCAGACCGGTACTGACCTTAGAACCTGTAAGGCCCTACGGACATGTTGTCATTGACTTTTGTCCTGTAGTGAACCCCTTGACAGAGATGGCTAGGAAGGGCATTCCCAAGTCAGTGGACTTTGCACCCGCTTGCGAGTTGGCATTCCAGTCATTGAAGGAGGCTCGGGTACCCGCTCCAGTGCTGATGGCGCACATTCTTGACCAGGACTGTGTGTTACGAACTATTGCGCCACTGCACGGACTGGGAGCAGTACCGAGCCAGAAAGAGCCATATGGGCAGGAGCACCCTGTGGCCTGGTTGAGCAGTATACTGCTATTGTGGGAGGTGGGGTATGCCACAGTTGGGACACCGTGGGTGGCACTTGTTTGCAACCGGCCCCCCACCATGGTGACTTACCACCTACCTGTTAGGTGGCTGCAACCTACCTTGGGGAAATTGGACAGACTTTTGTGGTGGAGCCTTGAACTTGGACTTCAGGTGGACTATTTGAACATTGTGCACCCACGAAGAGAGGCCCACTGCACTATGGATGAACCGTCTAGGCCAGAGCCTACACACCCTAGGTAGCGTCCCCTTCAACACAAGGGACTGCGGGACCAGGACCCAAATCGTTGGGACATGGGTCCCTGGTTGACCCGCTTGAATGGGGGGGGAGGAATGTGGCCGGAGAGACTAGCCAGCCACACGTGTAATGGCGTCTGCGACACTGAAGGGGTTAATCCTCGTGCCCGGCGCCATGTTACGGACTGTTTAAAAGTTTGTTTAATGATGTGTTTTACTTTTAACATGTCATATGTAGTGCTCTGTGCACCATTGCAGGAAGGCATGTTTAAATGTATTTATTTTATATTCAAGACAGGCTTGGTGTATATTTAAAGGGAAACACGTGTTTAAATGAAATGTATTTAAAGGAAAAAATGCAGTTACTATAGCTGTCTGAATAAGCAACTCTTATCCTCTGGAAATAGGAAGGGGCATGCTAAGGGCTCTGTGCTAGCAGCGAGGTGTGAAGGACAATACCTTTTGATGTGTGAGTTCCTTAGAGAGAGATACTAATCACTGGGTCTATGGGCTTGGAATCTGTTTCATGTAGGGGATGTAAGTGATATACGATCCGAATGGCAGATAAAGGAAGGAAGACCGTTTGTTTGTATTGTAGCTATTCCTGTTGTAATCTTAAACACTGGGATTGCCTGCAGATGGGAATGACCAGACACATTTGTATTTTGAAGATATGTGATAAATTTATCAATAGTGAATGTTAATCTGATACCAAACGTTGTCTGGGTGACAGGAAGGAGGATATTGTTTTATTGCACTTATATCCTTGTAAAATGTAATTTATTGGTATTTTGTAAAATAACCTGATTGGTTGGAGAAGACAGGGAGGGCTTACCCCCCTGTGGTACTGTGTGGAAAACTGACATAAAAAGGAGACCTGCGTGCCTCCAGAGTTGTAGTTGTAACATCTTCTTCTGCTGAAAACATCTTGATTGTATGCTGTTGCCCCTAGCAATAGGGAGGAGCCTTTTTAAAGGTTATTTGAGCAATAAACATCTTTGCCTCAAGACTGCTTCATCTTGTGACCAACAGGGTTAGGCCAAACCTAGCCCCGTCCTCCGGCTGTCCAGGGAAGCACCTAGCGTCTCCAAGCTCCGCCTTCCGCCAGCTACCGGTAGAGGCCTAGCAAGTGGCTAGAGGGGATTCGTCAACACCACACAGCTGTGGTAAGGCAGTGCGTCGGCACATACAGAGCAGAACCGTGGTTCCAAACACCACGGCAGGTTAGGAGTTTGGTGGTGGCAGCAAGAACCCGCCCACAGCGCAGTGGGTGGAGTCAGTAACAGGCGGTTACTGGCGGTAAGCGGGAATCCCCTATGTGGTCAGGCCTCGTGCGGCTTGACCTTCCATTCTGTGCGCAGTCAACGGGACGCGGCAAGCGGCGAGTGCTTCCGTACGGTACCGTCCTGTCACAACACCCCACCCAAATCTAACTCTCTCTGCACATGTTATATCTGCCTACCCTGCAGTGCACATGGGCCCTCATTCCGAGTTGTTCGCTCAGTAATTTTCTTTGCATCGCAGCGATTTTCCGCTAATTGCGTATGCGCAATGTTCGCACTGCGACTGCGCCAAGTAAATTTTCTAAGATGTTTGGTATTTTACTCACAGCATTACGAGGTTTTTTCTTCTTTCTGGAGATCGGAGTGTGATTGACGGGAAGTGGGTGTTTCTGGGCGGAAACTGGACGTTTTATGGGAGTGTGTGAAAAAACGCTACCGTTTCTGGGAAAAATGCGGGGGTGGCTGGAGAAACGGAGGAGTGTCTGGGCGAACGCTGGGTGTGTTTGTGACGTCAAACCAGGAACGACAAGCACTGAACTGATCGCACTGGAAGAGTAAGTCTCGAGCTACTCAGAAACTGCACAGAGAAGTCTTTTCGCAATATTGCGAATCTTTCGTTCGCAATTTTGATAAGCTAAGATTCACTCCCAGTAGGCGGCGGCTTAGCGTGTGCAAAGCTGCTAAAAGCAGCTTGCGAGCGAACAACTCGGAATGACCACCATGGTTTTTCCCAACTGCTAACAAAGTTGCTGCTACGATCAGGTCTGAATTACCCCCTATGATGTATTTTCTACAGTTCATTGGTGCTATCAATCTGGTACATTATCATGCATGCACTAGCAGTATTTATTATATATACATTATATTTAGCAAGGGTCCCAGTCTATGCACTCTCCATTGGTTAGGTAAAGCAATGTGGGGGCTGGCCACCCCCCTAAACATGTACCTCTACTACCGTGTTCCCCCGGTGGGCCCTTCATGCCCCAGTCCCAAAACTGATGCCCCTGACACCATTTTCCTGGAGGTTTCTCCTAGTTTCATAAGTACAGTATGTCCCTAAGTTTTCAGGCCCTCATTCTTATCCTGAAGAATCTGCGGCGCATGCATACCTCCCAACATGACCCACTCCAGGAGGGACAGAATGCTCTGCTCCTGGGCATCCTCCTTAATGTATGATTGCCATCACCTGTGCTGAAACACCTTTCTTATCCATTAACCTGTTCAATACAGGTGAGGGCAATCATAAATTAAGAGGGAAGTCCGGGAGCAGAGCAATCTGTCCCTCCTGGAGAGGGTCATGTTGGGAGGTATGGGCGTATGCCACAAAGTACCAATGTCCGGACCCGTACTGACAATGTGCAGTATGAGTCTGCAATGGCGGACGCAGGACGGCATCAGACTGTCAGTGATTGAAAGTCTGATGTTAGTCTTGCATGCAGAGTGTATATACTATACAGCCGACATTTCATACCGGATCCTTTGAATACAACGTCATAACAGTCCCTGTTGGTGTAATAGTCAGGTGTCTGAATACTTTTGTCCGTATGTGTAGGAAGAGTGAGCCCTCCCTGACTAGCCAATGGGCTAACTGCATCACTTTCACATTCACTTTCATAAGGTGGTGTTTGCTGTGTTGCTGTGTGTGTGTTGCTGTGTGTGTGTGTTGCTTTGTGTGCTTGCTGTGTTGCTTCGTGTGTGTTGCTGTGTGTGTGTGTGTGTGTGTGTGTGTGTGTTGCTTTGTGTGTGTTGCTGTGTGTGTGTTGCTTTGTGTGTGTTGCTTTGTGTGCTTGCTGTTTTGCTGGGCACTATAAGCAATGTAGTGTATGGAATATTTACATATACATTCCAGAAACCCTGTTTTTCAAGATTGCTTATACATTTTCTAGCTCACTTCCTCATGAATAACCCATGAGCGTTCCAGAACGCATTGCCTCAGTTCTTACTTGCCTCCGCACCGAGCCTTAGCACTGCCGTGTCAGGTAATATGTGGGGTTTTGTATGCACTTTGTATTTCTATCCATTTCTCTGAGTGATTTTGATACTTAAATGGAAGTTGCTATATTAGTTGATATAATGTAGTTTATGGAGCGCAACTGATTGTGATAATTTGGTAGTATACATTATGTGCAATAACTTCTGTACAAAGCAACTCCCAAGCATGACAAATAAATCTACAGATTATCCTTTATGACATGGTGTAGCGAAAATGGGGGCCCCTTTCCTGGAGGCCCCATATCACCTGACACCAAGGGGTATATTTACTAAGGTCCCGATTTTGACCGAGATGCCGTTTTTTCTTCAAAGTGTCATCTCGGTAATTTACTAAGCAAAAATCACAGCAGTGATGAGGGCATTCGTATTTTTTTGTAACTCAAAGAAAAAAATTACGAATGAATACACCATCGGTCAAACGCGGCTGATTAAATATAGAACACGGTCATTTACTAAGCATTCGTATTTGTATTTTAGACCGTGAAAATGGTTTTGCGTTCGTAAACTTTTACTAATCGTAAAAAATTCCTAAAAAAAAGTAGACCTGCTTTTGAGAAGCGTGTTTACATGTGTTGTCAATTATTCATTACTCACACCTGACGTTTTGGACATTTAAAAGGGGCTACAACACATTTCTCCACACTCTCAATCTGAAATGGCTGCTACTGTGTGTCGTACTGCTGTATTGTTTTCTGTGGGATACCTGACACTGCTCCATGAGGCTACAATAAAACCAAGCCAGGAAAAACAACAGGGTCTGCAGGTTGTATATGTTCCGAGTAGGCTGGCCATGCTTTTTTTTTTATATTGTCCGTTTAAACTTAAAAAAACTGGATGATGACCATGTTAGACAGATGGTCACACTAAATGTTATAACTGATTTACTCGGTATGATTTGGTCAAACTGACCCTAGACCCTGACACAGCACGCTCTCGCCCTGTCTCAATACTCATCTGGCCCTATACACTAATGTTTGTTTTGTTTGGTTGTTGCTAATTAAGCAATACACATATTTTGGAATCACAATTTATTGTAAACAACAGACCAATGTAGTCATAACACATATGTGATAATTTGAACTGCCCACCATATTATGGGCACTGCATATTATTTTCTTTTTTTTTGGGTGCTGGGTGCAGAGGCTTGTGGGTGCTCGTGGGTGCGGCTTCGACTTGATCGTCGAACTGGTGATTGAACTGGTGTTTGGCTAGGGGTTGTTGTGCCTGAGCTTGAGGTCACATGTTGTTGGCCCATTGCACTTAAATTTTGGCTCAAAATATTTAAACTGGCCGTAAGCTGTGTATAAGCGGCAGTATTGGTGGCAATGATTCTAGACAGATTGTCATTTATAACTTGATTGTGCTGTATAATCTGGATCAGTGTTTGGTGTTGCCGCTGTTGCTCATCCATGATGCGCTGATGGTTTGCCTGCATTTGTGAGTTGTCTGCTCTCATCTGCTCCATTGTGTTTGCTATCCGCCCCACCTGCACGATGAGTCTGGCAGAGTTGCGACTAACTTTTGGCAAATGATGGGGCAGACTAGACAGGTGTTGTGTTTGGGTGGTGAGACACGCGGAGTGGTGTGCCTGGTGTGATGCCCAACCTGACCAAAACTCTGGATCCGTTTGCATTGTCCCTGGTGTTGAGCTCATTTGTTGACTTTGAGAAGCTTGCGGTTGTTGTTGAATGTCCTGAGCCATGTTTGCCTGTGTTGGGTCGATGGGCTGCAGGTGGAGTGTATAAGTCTCCTGGGCACGGGCCTGCTGGCCATCGTCGCTCATGATGGCTGGATCTGTATGGGGTGAAACACAGGCAATATTTAATACATATGTAGCATTGGTCTTACAATACTTTTTCTGCAACATGCATTACTTCATAATATTAATGTAATGGTTAAATGGATTATTTCTTAAATGTAACTATGTTGGTTACCTTTTAGTTAATTGATGTGGCTCAAAACGTATAATACTCATTTGTGTTTTTCTTGTGCCAATTGTAGGATTCAGAGTCATAATTACTGTATACATTCCATGTACTCTTACAAATTTATAAACTTTAAGTTTTTTTGGCATTCTGAAGGTTCCTTTGGGCCAACACACAAAATTCTATCAATCTTTTCAACAATACAATCAGACATTGGTCATGTCAGTCAGTGGATTTATTAAAGAAGTTTACTAATATCGTGGTCTAAAATGTACAACTTAACAAGGTTATTTAATGTTGTAATGTGCCCTATGTATAGAAGTGGATTTTAGGGCCAAGTTTGTTATTTGTTATAGTGTTTAATTTTTTTGGATGATTTTAGTGTTGTTTGGCAGAATTTTTTGTCTAAATGTGTGTATATGGACATCCTATAATTTTGCAAATAACATCATAACATTACACTAACAGCATCTGCTTGCAGTAGATTATTAAATCAAGTTTGAGTGGTCCTTTTTATTTTTGTTTTTACAAGACTAACAGTGGTGCAGATGTTTAAACCTGGAGAAGGCATAAGTCAGTGAGAAACCAGTGATATGTGCAAGGTGATAATGGCACAAGGCAAGCATCTCCAAAATGTGGCTTCACAATTTATGTAATTTTTGTACTGCTGCCTTTATCATCTTCCACATAACAGTGTTTTGTCACTTCCTTATGCCTTCACCTGGTTATTTAATAAACTACACTGTTTTTTAACAAAGAAATTAAATGAATTAAAACATTACTCACCAGACACCTGTGGGGATTGCGGATCTACACTTTGGGGGCTTGCCAAAAGTGCCAGTGGTGGCACGGAAGCCACTGCAGAGATGCGCCTTTGGGGGGTTGATGCTGGTGCAGGAGTAGGAGCCTGTACACGGGGCCTCTTGGGTGGCCTTGTAGCCACAGTAACTCTGGCCTGTGATTGGCGCCTTAGTGGCCGCGGAACAGACGAAGAACCTGTGTGATAGTATCCTCATTAGATTTGATATGTAAAATGTGTTTGGATAAGATGTGGTTACAGAAAAAACTTACCAGCGTTCCCACCATCATCAGCTCTAGGCAGGGTTGGCTGTGGCCTGGATGTGCTGCTTCTCTGGCGTACTGTAGAAAGAAGAAGAATGTCGATATGAACATAGTCTTTTTTTTTTTTTTTTTTTTTTTTTGGTTAGGCAAAAAAAATATGTGTTAGCTGCTGTGACTTAAAGTATGCGATGCGTAGCCTTGCATGCATGACTACATTGGCTGTGTATACTTTAATTGTATAAATTTCTTAACATTAAAATCAAGCAAAAAAAAGTTAATAATTGAACAATATTATACTACTTAAAACACATACGTCGTAGCTTTACCAAGACACAATATTGCATGCTATTTTAAATTTAAAAATTTTCTCAAAAATTTTTTACAAACACAAATAGCTGGTTTAAAAAAATTAACTTTAAACATACTAATGCATGCAAAAACACAACAACAAAACAACAACAAAAAAAACACAACACCAAAAAAAAAAAACCAGGCCAAAAGAAAATTAAATAAAAAAAAAAAAAAAACAACATCACACTTCATTAATAAACTCACAATAACATTAACTTTGTAAAGCAGACAGCTGAAAATGACCAACACAAAAAAAAAAAACCTGAGTACATAATGCCTAAATAAACATAATTAATACGCACAATACACCAAGCCGCCACAACCTGTGTCTCTCCAGATGTAGTGCAACTACACATCCCAGCATGTCCACCAACACATTTGACATTCACTAAGTACAAAAATGTTGTAAGGCATGATGGGACTTGTAGTTTGACAACAGCTGGAGAAACACAGGGTGGCCTGGCCTGCACTACATCACCAACCCATTTGGAGGTCAACACACAGCAAAGAAAACAAAACAAACTAAGGACAAAGCACAGATGATAAAAATAAAGACTGAAATATGATAAACTCACCATCCGCCCTTGGGCGGTCCGAATCACGGACATGAAGTGCAGAAACCACCTCAGGTGGAATCAGCGAACAAATTGGCTCATCCCAATCTTTATAAGACGCTCGGAAGGGGTGTCCACCCCCGGTTTGCCGGGCCGATTTTGCCTCCTTAGCCATCTTGGCCTTCACACGGCGCTTGATGTCATAGAAGCGTTTCCTACAGGTGTCCTCGGTCCGCCTCACCACACCCTCACTGTTCACAGCAGCAACAACCTTCCCCCATAGGACAGTCTTCCTGCGGGTCGACACCTTAGCTGCATCAGACCCAAACAACTGGCGATGATGCCTCATCAGCTCCCGCACCAAAGCCATGTTTTCTGAGTAGCTAAACTTCACATTATGGCCAGTCCTTGTAGTGGTACGTGGCTGCGGAGCCACAACACCATCACTATCAGTATCACTTGAAAGCGCAGCCGCAACCTCACCCTCCTCCTCACTAACCTCCTCCCTCTCACTCACCTCCTCCCTCTCACTCACCTCCACCTCACTCACCTCCTCCCTCTCACTCACCTCCTCCCTCTCACTCACCTCCTCCCTCTCACTCACCTCCTCCACCTCACTCACCTCCTCCACCTCACTCACCTCCTCCCTCTCACTCACCTCCTCCCTCTCACTCACCTCCTCCACCTCACTCACCTCCTCCCTCTCACTCACCTCCTCCCTCTCACTCACCTCCTCCACCTCACTCACCTCCTCCACCTCACTCACCTCCTCCCTCTCACTCACCTCCTCCACCTCACTCACCTCCTCCCTCTCACTCACCTCCTCCAAACCACAAAAAACACAGAGAGAAAAAAACAAATAACACACTCCTCCACTACCACCACACACACACACACACACACACACACACACACACACACACACACACACACACACACACACACACACACACACACACACTGACTATAGACGTAACTAAAATACAAAATACAAAAAAATAGACAGACTTTTAAATAACTCCACAACAAGTATGACAAGACTACTTACACACACAGTACAGCACTCACCAATCACAAAACTCTGCCTCAAAACCTCCACAAACTCCACAAAACTCTCCAACTCCAACAACACCTTCCTCTCTCCTCACCACTAGCTAAACCCACGAGGTGGGGCGTTTTTATACTAATGTGCACAGACACTCCTCCACCACGAATACAACCAATCACGGCCGAGTGACAAAAACGAAACTTAAGAAAAAAACGCGCCATTGAACGGACAAACACTGCCGTAACAAAAATGTGACGCATTCGTAAAAAAAACCACAGAACACGGCCGTAAAACCTCAAAATCGGCCGCATTATACCTTACAAAAACACGAATGACATCGACATCGGAAAACAAAAAAAATACAAATACGATAGCTTAGTAAATTAGTCGTAATCAATTCAAAAAGTTGCAAAATTACACTTTCGATGTCATTCGTGTTGATTCTCACTCAAAATCGGGAAGAATACGAATCTTAGTAAATTTACCCCCAAGTACCAGATCGCACTACATCCAGCACCTATTCCCCACGCTATTATCATACAGCGCCAGTTCCGCACGCTATCATCATACTGCGCCTGTTCCGTGCGCTATCATACTGCGCCTGTTCTGCGCGCTATCATCATACTGCGCCTGTTCCGCACGCTACCATCATACAGTGCCTGTTCCGCACGCTATCATCATACTGCACCTGTTCCGCACGCTATCATCATACTGCGCCTGTTCCGCACGCTATCATCATACTGCACCTGTTCCTCACGCTATCATCATACTGCGCCTGTTCCCCACGTTATCATCATACAGCGCCTGTTCCCCACGCTATCATCATACTGCGCCTGTTCCCCACGCTATCATCATACAGCGCCTGTTCCCCACGCTATCATCATACTGCGCCTGTTCCCCACGCTATCATCATACAGCGCCTGTTCCCCACGCTATCATCATACAGCGCCTGTTCCCCACTCTATCATCATACTGCACCTGTTCCCCACGCTATCATCATACTGCACCTGTTCCCCACTCTATCATCATACTGCGCCTGTTCCCCACGCTATCATCATACTGCACCTGTTCCGCACGCTATCATCATACTGCGCCTGTTCCGCACGCTATCATCATACTGCACCTGTTCCCCACGCTATCATCATACAGCACCTGTTCCCCACGCTATCATCATACAGCGCCTGTTCCCCACGCTATCATCATACAGCGCCTGTTCCCCACTCTATCATCATACAGCGCCTGTTCCCCACTCTATCATCATACAGCACCTGTTCCCCACTCTATCATCATACTGCGCCTGTTCCTCACGCTATCATCATACTGCACCTGTTCCCCACTCTATCATCATACTGCACCTGTTCCCCACACTATCATCATACAGCGCCTGTTCCCCACGCTATCATCATACAGCGCCTGTTCCCCACACTATCATCATACTGCACCTGTTCCCCACGCTATCATCATACTGCGCCTGTTCCCCACGCTATCATCATACTGCACCTGTTCCTCACGCTATCATCATACAGCACCTGTTCCCCACACTATCATCATACTGCGCCTGTTCCCCACTCTATCATCATACTGCACCTGTTCCCCACGCTATCATCATACTGCGCCTGTTCCCCACGCTATCATCATACAGCGCCTGTTCCCCACGCTATCATCATACAGCGCCTGTTCCCCACTCTATCATCATACTGCGCCTGTTCCTCACGCTATCATCATACAGCGCCTGTTCCCCACGCTATCATCATACAGCGCCTGTTCCCCACGCTATCATCATACAGCGCCTGTTCCCCACTCTATCATCATACTGCGCCTGTTCCTCACGCTATCATCATACAGCGCCTGTTCCCCACTCTATCATCATACAGCACCTGTTCCCCACGCTATCATCATACTGCGCCTGTTCCCCACTCTATCATCATACTGCACCTGTTCCCCACGCTATCATCATACAGCGCCTGTTCCCCACGCTATCATCATACTGCGCCTGTTCCCCACGCTATCATCATACTGCGCCTGTTCCCCACGCTATCATCATACTGCGCCTGTTCCCCACGCTATCATCATACTGCGCCTGTTCCCCACGCTATCATCATACTGCGCCTGTTCCCCACGCTATCATCATACTGCGCCTGTTCCCCACGCTATCATCATACTGCGCCTGTTCCCCACGCTATCATCATACTGCACCTGTTCCCCACGCTATCATCATACTGCGCCTGTTCCCCACGCTATCATCATACTGCGCCTGTTCCCCACACTATCATCATACTGCGCCTGTTCCCCACACTATCATCATACTGCGCCTGTTCCCCACGCTATCATCATACTGCGCCTGTTCCCCACGCTATCATCATACTGCGCCTGTTCCCCACCCTATCATCATACTGCGCCTGTTCCCCACTCTATCATCATACTGCGCCTGTTCCCCACGCTATCATCATACTGCACCTGTTCCCCACGCTATCATCATACTGCACCTGTTCCCCACTCTATCATCATACTGCACCTGATCCCCACGCTATCATCATACTGCACCTGTTCCCCACGCTATCATCATACAGCGCCTGTTCCCCACTCTATCATCATACAGCACCTGTTCCCCACGCTATCATCATACTGCGCCTGTTCCCTACACTTTCATCATACAGCGCCTGTTCCCCACGCTTTCATCATACTGCACCTGTTCCCCACGCTATCATCATACTGCACCTGATTCCCACGCTATCATCATACTGCACCTGTTCCCCACGCTATCATCATACTGCACCTGTTCCCCACGCTATCATCATACAGCGCCTGTTCCCCACTCTATCATCATACAGCGCCTGTTCCCCACGCTATCATCATACTGCGCCTGTTCCCCACTCTATCATCATACTGCACCTGTTCCCCACGCTATCATCATACTGCGCCTGTTCCCCACGCTATCATCATACAGCGCCTGTTCCCCACTCTATCATCATACAGCGCCTGTTCCCCACTCTATCATCATACTGCACCTGTTCCCCACGCTATCATCATACTGCACCTGTTCCCCACTCTATCATCATACTGCACCTGTTCCCCACTCTATCATCATACTGCACCTGTTCCCCACGCTATCATCATACTGCACCTGTTCCCCACTCTATCATTATACTGCGCCTGTTCCCCACGCTATCATCATACTGCGCCTGTTCCCCACTCTATCATCATACTGCGCCTGTTCCCCACTCTATCATCATACTGCACCTGTTCCCCACGCTATCATCATACTGCGCCTGTTCCCCACTCTATCATCATACTGCACCTGTTCCCCACGCTATCATCATACTGCACCTGTTCCCCACGCTATCATCATACTGCACCTGTTCCCCACGCTATCATCATACTGCGCCTGTTCCCCACTCTATCATCATACTGCACCTGTTCCCCACGCTATCATCATACTGCGCCTGTTCCCCACTCTATCATCATACTGCACCTGTTCCCCACGCTATCATCATACAGCACCTGTTCCCCACGCTATCATCATACAGCGCCTGTTCCCCACGCTATCATCATACTGCACCTGTTCCCCACTCTATCATCATACAGCGCCTGTTCCCCACTCTATCATCATACTGCACCTGTTCCCCACGCTATCATCATACTGCGCCTGTTCCCTACACTTTCATCATACTGCGCCTGTTCCGCACGCTATCATCATACTGCACCTGTTCCCCACGCTATCATCATACAGCGCCTGTTCCCCACGCTATCATCATACAGCGCCTGTTCCCCACGCTATCATCATACTGCACCTGTTCCCCACGCTATCATCATACTGCGCCTGTTCCCTACACTTTCATCATACTGCGCCTGTTCCCCACGCTATCATCATACTGCGCCTGATCCCCACGCTATCATCATACTGCGCCTGTTCCCTACACTTTCATCATACTGCGCCTGTTCCCCACGCTATCATCATACAGCGCCTGTTCCCCACGCTATCATCATACAGCGCCTGTTCCCCACGCTATCATCATACAGCGCCTGTTCCCCACGCTATCATCATACAGCGCCTGTTCCCCACTCTATCATCATACAGCGCCTGTTCCCCACGCTATCATCATACAGCGCCTGTTCCCCACGCTATCATCATACAGCGCCTGTTCCCCACGCTATCATCATACTGCGCCTGTTCCCTACACTTTCATCATACTGCGCCTGTTCCCCACGCTATCATCATACTGCGCCTGATCCCCACGCTATCATCATACTGCACCTGTTCCCCACGCTATCATCATACTGCGCCTGTTCCCTACACTTTCATCATACTGCGCCTGTTCCCCACGCTATCATCATACTGCGCCTGATCCCCACGCTATCATCATACTGCGCCTGTTCCCTACACTTTCATCATACTGCGCCTGTTCCCCACGCTATCATCATACAGCGCCTGTTCCCCACGCTATCATCATACAGCGCCTGTTCCCCACGCTATCATCATACAGTGCCTGTTCCCCACGCTATCATCATACTGCACCTGTTCCCCACACTATCATCATACAGCGCCTGTTCCCCACGCTATCATCATACAGCGCCTGTTCCCCACGCTATCATCATACAGCGCCTGTTCCCCACGCTATCATCATACAGCGCCTGTTCCCCACGCTATCATCATACAGCGCCTGTTCCCCACGCTATCATCATACAGCGCCTGTTCCCCACGCTATCATCATACTGCACCTGTTCCCCACGCTATCATCATACTGCACATGTTCCCCACGCTATCATCATACTGCACCTGTTCCCCACACTATCATCATACTGCGCCTGTTCCCCACGCTATCATCATACTGCACCTGTTCCCCACGCTATCATCATACTGCACCTGTTCCCCACTCTATCATCATACTGCGCCTGTTCCCCACGCTATCATCATACTGCACCTGTTCCCCACACTATCATCATACTGCACCTGTTCCCCACTCTATCATCATACTGCACCTGTTCCCCACACTATCATCATACAGCGCCTGTTCCCCACGCTATCATCATACAGCGCCTGTTCCCCACGCTATCATCATACAGCGCCTGTTCCCCACGCTATCATCATACTGCGCCTGTTCCCCACGCTATCATCATACAGCGCCTGTTCCCCACGCTATCATCATACTGCGCCTGTTCCCCACACTATCATCATACTGCGCCTGTTCCCCACTCTATCATCATACTGCGCCTGTTCCCCACGCTATCATCATACTGCACCTGTTCCCCACGCTATCATCATACTGCACCTGTTCCCCACACTATCATCATACTGCGCCTGTTCCCCACTCTATCATCATACAGCGCCTGTTCCCCACGCTATCATCATACTGCACCTGTTCCCCACGCTATCATCATACTGCACCTGTTCCCCACTCTATCATCATACTGCACCTGTTCCCCACGCTATCATCATACTGCACCTGTTCCCCACACTATCATCATACAGCGCCTGTTCCCCACGCTATCATCATACTGCACCTGTTCCCCACGCTATCATCATACTGCACCTGTTCCCCACGCTATCATCATACTGCGCCTGTTCCCCACGCTATCATCATACTGCGCCTGTTCCCCACGCTATCATCATACTGCACCTGTTCCCCACGCTATCATCATACTGCACCTGTTCCCCACGCTATCATCATACTGCGCCTGTTCCCCACGCTATCATCATACTGCGCCTGTTCCCCACGCTATCATCATACTGCGCCTGTTCCCCACGCTATCATCATACTGCGCCTGTTCCCCACGCTATCATCATACTGCACCTGTTCCCCACACTATCATCATACAGCGCCTGTTCCCCACACTATCATCATACAGCGCCTGTTCCCCACACTATCATCATACTGCACCTGTTCCCCACGCTATCATCATACAGCACCTGTTCCCCACGTTATCATCATACAGCGCCTGTTCCCCACGCTATCATCATACTGCGCCTGTTCCCCACGCTATCATCATACTGCACCTGTTCCCCACGTTATCATCATACTGCGCCTGTTCCCCACGCTATCATCATACTGCACCTGTTCCCCACGCTATCATCATACTGCACCTGTTCCCCACTCTATCATCATACAGATCCTGTTCCCCACGCTATCATCATACAGCACCTGTTCCCCACGCTATCATCATACTGCGCCTGTTCCCCACGCTATCATCATACAGCGCCTGTTCCCCACGCTATCATCATACTGCGCCTGATCCCCACGCTATCATCATACAGCGCCTGTTCCCCACGTTATCATCATACTGCGCCTGTTCCTCACACTATCATCATACTGCACCTGTTCCCCACGCTATCATCATACTGCGCCTGTTCCCCACGCTATCATCATACAGCGCCTGTTCCCCACGCTATCATCATACTGCGCCTGTTCCCCACGCTATCATCATACTGCGCCTGTTCCCCACGCTATCATCATACAGCGCCTATTCCCCACGCTATCATCATACAGCGCCTGTTCCGCACGCTATCATTATACTGCACCTGTTCCCCACGCTATCATCATACTGCGCCTGATCCCCACGCTATCATCATACTGCGCCTGTTCCCCACGCTATCATCATACTGCGCCTGTTCCCTACACTTTCATCATACTGCGCCTGTTCCCCACGCTATCATCATACTGCGCCTGATCCCCACGCTATCATCATACTGCGCCTGTTCCCCACGCTATCATCATACAGCGCCTGTTCCCCACGCTATCATCATACAGCGCCTGTTCCCCACGCTATCATCATACAGCGCCTGTTCCCCACGCTATCATCATACAGCGCCTGTTCCCCACGCTATCATCATACAGCGCCTGTTCCCCACGCTATCATCATACTGCACCTGTTCCCCACACTATCATCATACAGCGCCTGTTCCCCACGCTATCATCATACAGCGCCTGTTCCCCACGCTATCATCATACTGCGCCTGTTCCCCACGCTATCATCATACTGCGCCTGTTCCCCACGTTATCATCATACTGCGCCTGTTCCCCACGCTATCATCATACTGCACCTGTTCCCCACACTATCATCATACAGCGCCTGTTCCCCACGCTATCATCATACAGCGCCTGTTCCCCACGCTATCATCATACAGCGCCTGTTCCCCACGCTATCATCATACAGCGCCTGTTCCCCACGCTATCATCATACAGCGCCTGTTCCCCACGCTATCATCATACTGCACCTGTTCCCCACACTATCATCATACAGCGCCTGTTCCCCACTCTATCATCATACTGCGCCTGTTCCCCACTCTATCATCATACTGCACCTGTTCCCCACGCTATCATCATACAGCACCTGTTCCACACGCTATCATCATACTGCGCCTGTTCCCCACGCTATCATCATACTGCACCTGTTCCGCACGCTATCATCATACTGCGCCTGTTCCCCACACTTTCATCATACTGCGCCTGTTCCCTACACTTTCATCATACTGCGCCTGTTCCCCACGCTATCATCATACTGCGCCTGATCCCCACGCTATCATCATACTGCGCCTGTTCCCCACGCTATCATCATACAGCGCCTGTTCCCCACGCTATCATCATACAGCGCCTGTTCCCCACGCTATCATCATACAGCGCCTGTTCCCCACGCTATCATCATACTGCACCTGTTCCCCACGCTATCATCATACTGCGCCTGTTCCCCACGCTATCATCATACAGCGCCTGTTCCCCACGCTATCATCATACAGCGCCTGTTCCCCACGCTATCATCATACAGCGCCTGTTCCCCACGCTATCATCATACTGCACCTGTTCCCCACGCTATCATCATACTGCGCCTGTTCCCCACGCTATCATCATACTGCGCCTGTTCCCCACGCTATCATCATACTGCGCCTGTTCCCCACGCTATCATCATACAGCGCCTGTTCCCCACGCTATCATCATACTGCGCCTGTTCCCCACTCTATCATCATACAGCGCCTGTTCCCCACGCTATCATCATACTGCGCCTGTTCCCCACGCTATCATCATACAGCGCCTGTTCCCCACGCTATCATCATACTGCACCTGTTCCCCACTCTATCATCATACAGCGCCTGTTCCCCACGCTATCATCATACAGCACCTGTTCCCCACGCTATCATCATACTGCACCTGTTCCCCACTCTATCATCATACTGCACCTGTTCCCCACTCTATCATCATACTGCGCCTGTTCCCCACGCTATCATCATACTGCGCCTGTTCCCCACGCTATCATCATACTGCGCCTGTTCCCCACGCTATCATCATACTGCGCCTGTTCCCCACGCTATCATCATACTGCGCCTGTTCCCCACGCTATCATCATACAGCGCCTGTTCCCCACGCTATCATCATACAGCGCCTGTTCCCCACGCTATCATCATACTGCACCTGTTCCCCACTCTATCATCATACTGCGCCTGTTCCCCACGCTATCATCATACTGCGCCTGTTCCCCACGCTATCATCATACAGCGCCTGTTCCCCACTCTATCATCATACTGCACCTGTTCCCCACGCTATCATCATACAGCGCCTGTTCCCCATGCTATCATCATACTGCACCTGTTCCCCACGCTTTCATCATACAGCACCTGTTCCCCACGCTATCATCATACAGCGCCTGTTCCCCACGCTATCATCATACTGCGCCTGTTCCCCACACTATCATCATACTGCACCTGTTCCCCACTCTATCATCATACTGCACCTGTTCCCCACGCTATCATCATACAGCGCCTGTTCCCCACTCTATCATCATACTGCGCCTGTTCCCCACGCTATCATCATACAGCGCCTGTTCCCCACGCTATCATCATACTGCACCTGTTCCCCACGCTTTCATCATACAGCACCTGTTCCCCACGCTATCATCATACTGCGCCTGTTCCCCACGCTATCATCATACAGCGCCTGTTCCCCACGCTATCATCATACTGCACCTGTTCCCCACGCTATCATCATACAGCGCCTGTTCCCCACGCTATCATCATACTGCGCCTGTTCCCCACACTATCATCATACTGCGCCTGTTCCCCACACTATCATCATACTGCACCTGTTCCCCACGCTATCATCATACAGCACCTGTTCCCCACGCTTTCATCATACAGCGCCTGTTCCCCACGCTATCATCATACTGCACCTGTTCCCCACGCTATCATCATACAGCGCCTGTTCCCCACACTATCATCATACTGCGCCTGTTCCCCACGCTTTCATCATACAGCGCCTGTTCCCCACGCTATCATCATACTGCGCCTGTTCCCCACGCTATCATCATACTGCGCCTGTTCCCCACGCTATCATCATACTGCACCTGTTCCCCACGCTTTCATCATACAGCACCTGTTCCCCACGCTATCATCATACTGCGCCTGTTCCCCACGCTATCATCATACAGCGCCTGTTCCCCACGCTATCATCATACAGCGCCTGTTCCCCACGCTATCATCATACAGCGCCTGTTCCCCACTCTATCATCATACAGCACCTGTTCCCCACGCTATCATCATACAGCGCCTGTTCCCCACGCTATCATCATACTGCGCCTGTTCCCCACGCTATCATCATACTGCACCTGTTCCCCACGCTATCATCATACTGCGCCTGTTCCCCACGCTATCATCATACAGCGCCTGTTCCCCACGCTATCATCATACAGCGCCTGTTCCCCACGCTATCATCATACTGCGCCTGTTCCCCACGCTATCATCATACTGCACCTGTTCCGCACTCTATCATCATACTGCGCCTGTTCCCCACGCTATCATCATACAGCGCCTGTTCCCCACGCTATCATCATACTGCACCTGTTCCCCACGCTATCATCATACAGCGCCTGTTCCCCACGCTATCATCATACTGCACCTGTTCCCCACGCTATCATCATACTGCGCCTGTTCCCCACGCTATCATCATACAGCGCCTGTTCCCCACGCTATCATCATACTGCGCCTGTTCCCCACGCTATCATCATACAGCGCCTGTTCCCCACGCTATCATCATACTGCGCCTGTTCCCCACGCTATCATCATACAGCGCCTGTTCCGCACTCTATCATCATACTGCGCCTGTTCCCCACGCTATCATCATACAGCGCCTGTTCCCCACGCTATCATCATACTGCACCTGTTCCCCACGCTTTCATCATACAGCACCTGTTCCCCACGCTATCATCATACAGCACCTGTTCCCCACGCTATCATCATACAGCGCCTGTTCCCCACGCTATCATCATACAGCGCCTGTTCCCCACACTATCATCATACAGCGCCTGTTCCCCACTCTATCATCATACTGCGCCTGTTCCCCACGCTATCATCATACTGCACCTGTTCCCCACGCTATCATCATACTGCGCCTGTTCCTCACGCTATCATCATACAGCGCCTGTTCCCCACGCTATCATCATACTGCACCTGTTCCCCACGCTATCATCATACTGCACCTGTTCCCCACGCTATCATCATACTGCGCCTGTTCCACACACTATCATCATACAGCGCCTGTTCCCCACACTATCATCATACAGCGCCTGTTCCCCACGCTATCATCATACTGCGCCTGTTCCGCACGCTATCATCATACTGCGCCTGTTCCCCACGCTATCATCATACTGCGCCTGTTCCCCACGCTATCATCATACAGCGCCTGTTCCTCACGCTTTCATCATACAGCGCCTGTTCCCCACACTATCATCATACTGCACCTGTTCCCCACGCTATCATCATACTGCGCCTGTTCCCCACGCTATCATCATACAGCGCCTGTTCCCCACTCTATCATCATACAGCGCCTGTTCCCCACGCTATCATCATACTGCACCTGTTCCCCACGCTATCATCATACTGCACCTGTTCCCCACGCTATCATCATACTGCGCCTGTTCCCCACGCTATCATCATACAGCGCCTGTTCCCCACTCTATCATCATACAGCGCCTGTTCCCCACGCTATCATCATACTGCGCCTGTTCCCCACGCTATCATCATACTGCGCCTGTTCCCCACTCTATCATCATACAGCACCTGTTCCCCACTCTATCATCATACTGCGCCTGTTCCCCACGCTATAATCATACAGCACCTGTTCCCCACACTATCATCATACTGCGCCTGTTCCCCACTCTATCATCATACTGCACCTGTTCCCCACTCTATCATCATACAGCACCTGTTCCCCACGCTATCATCATACTGCACCTGTTCCCCACGCTATCATCATACAGCACCTGTTCCCCACTCTATCATCATACTGCACCTGTTCCCCACGCTATCATCATACTGCGCCTGTTCCCCACGCTATCATCATACAGCACCTGTTCCCCACTCTATCATCATACTGCACCTGTTCCCCACGCTATCATCATACTGCGCCTGTTCCCCACGCTATCATCATACTGCACCTGTTCCCCACGCTATCATCATACAGCACCTGTTCCCCACTCTATCATCATACAGCGCCTGTTCCCCACTCTATCATCATACTGCGCCTGTTCCTCACGCTATCATCATACTGCACCTGTTCCCCACGCTATCATCATACTGCGCCTGTTCCCCACGCTATCATCATACAGCGCCTGTTCCCCACGCTATCATCATACTGCGCCTGTTCCCCACGCTATCATCATACTGCGCCTGTTCCCCACTCTATCATCATACTGCACCTGTTCTCCACGCTATCATCATACAGCGCCTGTTCCCCACGCTATCATCATACAGCGCCTGTTCCCCACTCTATCATCATACAGCGCCTGTTCCCCACGTTATCATCATACTGCACCTGTTCCCCACGCTATCATCATACAGCGCCTGTTCCCCACGCTATCATCATACAGCGCCTGTTCCCCACTCTATCATCATACTGCACCTGTTCCCCACACTATCATCATACAGCGCCTGTTCCCCACGCTATCATCATACAGCGCCTGTTCCCCACTCTATCATCATACTGCACCTGTTCCCCACGCTATCATCATACTGCGCCTGTTCCCCACACTATCATCATACTGCGCCTGTTCCCCACACTATCATCATACAGCGCCTGTTCCCCACGCTATCATCATACAGCGCCTGTTCCCCACTCTATCATCATACTGCACCTGTTCCCCACGCTATCATCATACTGCACCTGTTCCCCACGCTATCATCATACTGCGCCTGTTCCCCACGCTATCATCATACAGCACCTGTTCCCCACGCTATCATCATACAGCGCCTGTTCCCCACGCTACCATCATACTGCACCTGTTCCCCACTCTATCATCATACAGCGCCTGTTCCCCACGCTACCATCATACTGCGCCTGTTCCGCACGCTACCATCATACTGCACCTGTTCCCCACTCTATCATCATACAGCGCCTGTTCCCCACTCTATCATCATACAGCGCCTGTTCCCCACGCTATCATCATACTGCACCTGTTCCCCACACTATCATCATACAGCGCCTGTTCCCCACTCTATCATCATACAGCGCCTGTTCCCCACGCTATCATCATACTGCGCCTGTTCCCCACGCTATCATCATACTGCACCTGTTCCCCACGCTATCATCATACAGCGCCTGTTCCCCACGCTATCATCATACTGCGCCTGTTCCCCACACTATCATCATACAGCGCCTGTTCCCCACGCTATCATCATACTGCACCTGTTCCCCACGCTATCATCATACTGCACCTGTTCCCCACGCTATCATCATACAGCACCTGTTCCCCACGCTTTCATCATACAGCGCCTGTTCCCCACGCTATCATCATACAGCGCCTGTTCCCCACACTATCATCATACAGCGCCTGTTCCCCACGCTATCATCATACTGCGCCTGTTCCCCACTCTATCATCATACTGCGCCTGTTCCCCACTCTATCATCATACTGCGCCTGTTCCCCACTCTATCATCATACTGCGCCTGTTCCCCACGCTATCATCATACAGCGCCTGTTCCCCACGCTATCATCATACTGCGCCTGTTCCCCACTCTATCATCATACTGCGCCTGTTCCCCACGCTATCATCATACAGCGCCTGTTCCCCACTCTATCATCATACTGCGCCTGTTCCCCACGCTATCATCATACAGCGCCTGTTCCCCACGCTATCATCATACTGCACCTGTTCCCCACGCTTTCATCATACAGCACCTGTTCCCCACGCTATCATCATACAGCGCCTGTTCCCCACGCTATCATCATACTGCGCCTGTTCCCCACACTATCATCATACTGCACCTGTTCCCCACTCTATCATCATACTGCACCTGTTCCCCACGCTATCATCATACAGCGCCTGTTCCCCACTCTATCATCATACTGCGCCTGTTCCCCACGCTATCATCATACAGCGCCTGTTCCCCACGCTATCATCATACTGCACCTGTTCCCCACGCTTTCATCATACAGCACCTGTTCCCCACGCTATCATCATACTGCGCCTGTTCCCCACGCTATCATCATACAGCGCCTGTTCCCCACGCTACCATCATACTGCACCTGTTCCCCACTCTATCATCATACAGCGCCTGTTCCCCACGCTACCATCATACTGCGCCTGTTCCGCACGCTACCATCATACTGCACCTGTTCCCCACTCTATCATCATACAGCGCCTGTTCCCCACTCTATCATCATACAGCGCCTGTTCCCCACGCTATCATCATACTGCACCTGTTCCCCACACTATCATCATACAGCGCCTGTTCCCCACTCTATCATCATACAGCGCCTGTTCCCCACGCTATCATCATACTGCACCTGTTCCCCACGCTATCATCATACAGCGCCTGTTCCCCACGCTATCATCATACTGCGCCTGTTCCCCACTCTATCATCATACAGCGCCTGTTCCGCACGCTACCATCATACTGCACCTGTTCCCCACTCTATCATCATACTGCGCCTGTTCCCCACGCTATCATCATACAGCGCCTGTTCCCCACGCTATCATCATACTGCGCCTGTTCCCCACGCTATCATCATACTGCGCCTGTTCCCCACTCTATCATCATACAGCGCCTGTTCCGCACGCTACCATCATACTGCACCTGTTCCCCACTCTATCATCATACTGCGCCTGTTCCGCACGCTATCATCATACAGCGCCTGTTCCCCACGCTATCATCATACTGCGCCTGTTCCCCACGCTATCATCATACTGCGCCTGTTCCCCACACTATCATCATACTGCGCCTGTTCCCCACACTATCATCATACAGCGCCTGTTCCCCACGCTATCATCATACTGCGCCTGTTCCCCACACTATCATCATACTGCACCTGTTCCCCACGCTATCATCATACAGCGCCTGTTCCCCACGCTATCATCATACTGCACCTGTTCCCCACGCTATCATCATACAGCGCCTGTTCCCCACGCTATCATCATACTGCGCCTGTTCCCCACGCTATCATCATACTGCACCTGTTCCCCACGCTATCATCATACAGCGCCTGTTCCCCACGCTATCATCATACTGCGCCTGTTCCCCACGCTATCATCATACAGCGCCTGTTCCCCACGCTATCATCATACTGCACCTGTTCCCCACGCTATCATCATACTGCACCTGTTCCCCACGCTATCATCATACAGCGCCTGTTCCCCACGCTATCATCATACTGCACCTGTTCCCCACGCTTTCATCATACAGCACCTGTTCCCCACGCTATCATCATACAGCGCCTGTTCCCCACGCTATCATCATACTGCGCCTGTTCCCCACACTATCATCATACTGCACCTGTTCCCCACTCTATCATCATACTGCACCTGTTCCCCACGCTATCATCATACAGCGCCTGTTCCCCACTCTATCATCATACTGCGCCTGTTCCCCACGCTATCATCATACAGCGCCTGTTCCCCACGCTATCATCATACTGCACCTGTTCCCCACGCTTTCATCATACAGCACCTGTTCCCCACGCTATCATCATACTGCGCCTGTTCCCCACGCTATCATCATACAGCGCCTGTTCCCCACGCTATCATCATACTGCACCTGTTCCCCACGCTATCATCATACAGCGCCTGTTCCCCACGCTATCATCATACTGCGCCTGTTCCCCACACTATCATCATACTGCGCCTGTTCCCCACACTATCATCATACTGCACCTGTTCCCCACGCTATCATCATACAGCACCTGTTCCCCACGCTTTCATCATACAGCGCCTGTTCCCCACGCTATCATCATACTGCACCTGTTCCCCACGCTATCATCATACAGCGCCTGTTCCCCACGCTATCATCATACTGCGCCTGTTCCCCACGCTTTCATCATACAGCGCCTGTTCCCCACGCTATCATCATACTGCGCCTGTTCCCCACGCTATCATCATACTGCGCCTGTTCCCCACGCTATCATCATACTGCACCTGTTCCCCACGCTTTCATCATACAGCACCTGTTCCCCACGCTATCATCATACTGCGCCTGTTCCCCACGCTATCATCATACAGCGCCTGTTCCCCACGCTATCATCATACAGCGCCTGTTCCCCACGCTATCATCATACAGCGCCTGTTCCCCACTCTATCATCATACAGCACCTGTTCCCCACGCTATCATCATACAGCGCCTGTTCCCCACGCTATCATCATACTGCGCCTGTTCCCCACGCTATCATCATACTGCACCTGTTCCCCACGCTATCATCATACTGCGCCTGTTCCCCACGCTATCATCATACAGCGCCTGTTCCCCACGCTATCATCATACTGCGCCTGTTCCCCACGCTATCATCATACTGCACCTGTTCCGCACTCTATCATCATACTGCGCCTGTTCCCCACGCTATCATCATACAGCGCCTGTTCCCCACGCTATCATCATACTGCACCTGTTCCCCACGCTATCATCATACAGCGCCTGTTCCCCACGCTATCATCATACTGCACCTGTTCCCCACGCTATCATCATACTGCGCCTGTTCCCCACGCTATCATCATACAGCGCCTGTTCCCCACGCTATCATCATACTGCGCCTGTTCCCCACGCTATCATCATACAGCGCCTGTTCCCCACGCTATCATCATACTGCGCCTGTTCCCCACGCTATCATCATACAGCGCCTGTTCCGCACTCTATCATCATACTGCGCCTGTTCCCCACGCTATCATCATACAGCGCCTGTTCCCCACGCTATCATCATACTGCACCTGTTCCCCACGCTTTCATCATACAGCACCTGTTCCCCACGCTATCATCATACAGCACCTGTTCCCCACGCTATCATCATACAGCGCCTGTTCCCCACGCTATCATCATACAGCGCCTGTTCCCCACACTATCATCATACAGCGCCTGTTCCCCACTCTATCATCATACTGCGCCTGTTCCCCACGCTATCATCATACTGCACCTGTTCCCCACGCTATCATCATACTGCGCCTGTTCCTCACGCTATCATCATACAGCGCCTGTTCCCCACGCTATCATCATACTGCACCTGTTCCCCACGCTATCATCATACTGCGCCTGTTCCGCACGCTATCATCATACTGCACCTGTTCCCCACGCTATCATCATACTGCGCCTGTTCCCCACACTATCATCATACAGCGCCTGTTCCCCACGCTATCATCATACTGCGCCTGTTCCGCACGCTATCATCATACTGCGCCTGTTCCCCACGCTATCATCATACTGCACCTGTTCCCCACGCTATCATCATACAGCGCCTGTTCCTCACGCTTTCATCATACAGCGCCTGTTCCCCACACTATCATCATACTGCACCTGTTCCCCACGCTATCATCATACTGCGCCTGTTCCCCACGCTATCATCATACAGCGCCTGTTCCCCACTCTATCATCATACAGCGCCTGTTCCCCACGCTATCATCATACTGCACCTGTTCCCCACGCTATCATCATACTGCACCTGTTCCCCACGCTATCATCATACTGCGCCTGTTCCCCACGCTATCATCATACAGCGCCTGTTCCCCACTCTATCATCATACAGCGCCTGTTCCCCACGCTATCATCATACTGCGCCTGTTCCCCACGCTATCATCATACTGCGCCTGTTCCCCACTCTATCATCATACAGCACCTGTTCCCCACTCTATCATCATACTGCGCCTGTTCCCCACGCTATAATCATACAGCACCTGTTCCCCACACTATCATCATACTGCGCCTGTTCCCCACTCTATCATCATACTGCACCTGTTCCCCACTCTATCATCATACAGCACCTGTTCCCCACGCTATCATCATACAGCACCTGTTCCCCACTCTATCATCATACTGCACCTGTTCCCCACGCTATCATCATACTGCGCCTGTTCCCCACGCTATCATCATACAGCACCTGTTCCCCACTCTATCATCATACTGCACCTGTTCCCCACGCTATCATCATACTGCGCCTGTTCCCCACGCTATCATCATACTGCACCTGTTCCCCACGCTATCATCATACAGCACCTGTTCCCCACTCTATCATCATACTGCACCTGTTCCCCACGCTATCATCATACAGCGCCTGTTCCCCACGCTATCATCATACTGCGCCTGTTCCTCACGCTATCATCATACTGCACCTGTTCCCCACGCTATCATCATACTGCGCCTGTTCCCCACGCTATCATCATACTGCGCCTGTTCCCCACACTATCATCATACTGCGCCTGTTCCCCACACTATCATCATACAGCGCCTGTTCCCCACGCTATCATCATACAGCGCCTGTTCCCCACTCTATCATCATACAGCGCCTGTTCCCCACGTTATCATCATACTGCGCCTGTTCCCTACACTTTCATCATACTGCACCTGTTCCCCACGCTATCATCATACAGCGCCTGTTCCCCACGCTATCATCATACAGCGCCTGTTCCCCACTCTATCATCATACTGCACCTGTTCCCCACACTATCATCATACAGCGCCTGTTCCCCACGCTATCATCATACAGCGCCTGTTCCCCACGCTATCATCATACTGCGCCTGTTCCCCACGCTATCATCATACAGCGCCTGTTCCCCACGTTATCATCATACTGCACCTGTTCCCCACGCTATCATCATACTGCACCTGTTCCCCACGCTATCATCATACAGCGCCTGTTCCCCACGTTATCATCATACTGCACCTGTTCCCCACGCTATCATCATACAGCGCCTGTTCCCCACGTTATCATCATACTGCACCTGTTCCCCACGCTATCATCATACTGCACCTGTTCCCCACGCTATCATCATACAGCGCCTGTTCCCCACGTTATCATCATACTGCACCTGTTCCCCACGCTATCATCATACAGCGCCTGTTCCCCACTCTATCATCATACTGCACCTGTTCCCCACGCTATCATCATACTGCGCCTGTTCCCCACACTATCATCATACTGCGCCTGTTCCCCACACTATCATCATACAGCACCTGTTCCCCACGCTATCATCATACAGCGCCTGTTCCCCACGCTATCATCATACAGCGCCTGTTCCCCACGCTATCATCATACAGCGCCTGTTCCCCACGCTATCATCATACTGCGCCTGTTCCCCACGCTATCATCATACAGCGCCTGTTCCCCACGTTATCATCATACTGCACCTGTTCCCCACGCTATCATCATACTGCACCTGTTCCCCACGCTATCATCATACAGCGCCTGTTCCCCACGTTATCATCATACTGCACCTGTTCCCCACGCTATCATCATACAGCGCCTGTTCCCCACGTTATCATCATACTGCACCTGTTCCCCACGCTATCATCATACTGCACCTGTTCCCCACGCTATCATCATACAGCGCCTGTTCCCCACGTTATCATCATACTGCACCTGTTCCCCACGCTATCATCATACTGCACCTGTTCCCCACGCTATCATCATACAGCGCCTGTTCCCCACGCTATCATCATACTGCGCCTGTTCCCCACGCTATCATCATACTGCACCTGTTCCCCACGCTATCATCATACAGCGCCTGTTCCCCACGCTATCATCATACAGCGCCTGTTCCCCACGCTATCATCATACTGCACCTGTTCCCCACGCTATCATCATACTGCGCCTGTTCCCCACGCTATCATCATACTGCGCCTGATCCCCACGCTATCATCATACTGCACCTGTTCCCCACACTATCATCATACTGCACCTGTTCCCCACACTATCATCATACTGCACCTGTTCCCCACGCTATCATCATACTGCACCTGTTCCCCACGCTATCATCATACTGCACCTGTTCCCCACGCTATCATCATACTGCACCTGTTCCCCACGCTATCATCATACTGCACCTGTTCCCCACACTATCATCATACAGCTCCTGTTCCCCACTCTATCATCATACTGCACCTGTTCCCCACGCTATCATCATACAGCGCCTGTTCCCCACGCTATCATCATACTGCGCCTGTTCCCCACGCTATCATCATACTGCGCCTGTTCCCCACACTATCATCATACTGCGCCTGTTCCCCACGCTATCATCATACTGCACCTGTTCCCCACGCTATCATCATACTGCACCTGTTCTCCACTCTATCATCATACTGCACCTGTTCCCCACACTATCATCATACTGCACCTGTTCCCCACGCTATCATCATACTGCACCTGTTCCCCACGCTATCATCATACTGCACCTGTTCCCCACGCTATCATCATACTGCACCTGTTCCCCACGCTATCATCATACTGCACCTGTTCCCCACACTATCATCATACAGCTCCTGTTCCCCACTCTATCATCATACTGCACCTGTTCCCCACGCTATCATCATACAGCGCCTGTTCCCCACGCTATCATCATACTGCGCCTGTTCCCCACGCTATCATCATACTGCGCCTGTTCCCCACACTATCATCATACTGCGCCTGTTCCCCACGCTATCATCATACAGCGCCTGTTCCCCACTCTATCATCATACTGCACCTGTTCCCCACGCTATCATCATACAGCGCCTGTTCCCCACGCTATCATCATACTGCGCCTGTTCCCCACGCTATCATCATACTGCGCCTGTTCCCCACACTATCATCATACTGCGCCTGTTCCCCACGCTATCATCATACTGCACCTGATCCCCACGCTATCATCATACAGCGCCTGTTCCCCACGCTATCATCATACTGCGCCTGTTCCCCACTCTATCATCATACTGCACCTGTTCCCCACTCTATCATCATACTGCACCTGATCCCCACGCTATCATCATACAGCGCCTGTTCCCCACGCTATCATCATACTGCGCCTGTTCCCCACTCTATCATCATACTGCGCCTGTTCCCCACTCTATCATCATACTGCGCCTGTTCCCCACGCTATCATCATACAGCGCCTGTTCCCCACGCTATCATCATACTGCGCCTGTTCCCCACGCTATCATCATACAGCGCCTGTTCCGCACGCTTTCATCATACTGCGCCTGTTCCCCACGCTATCATCATACTGCGCCTGTTCCCCACTCTATCATCATACTGCGCCTGTTCCCCACTCTATCATCATACTGCACCTGTTCCCCACGCTATCATCATACTGCGCCTGTTCCCCACTCTATCATCATACTGCGCCTGTTCCCCACTCTATCATCATACTGCGCCTGTTCCCCACGCTATCATCATACAGCGCCTGTTCCCCACGCTATCATCATACTGCGCCTGTTCCCCACGCTATCATCATACTGCGCCTGTTCCGCACGCTATCATCATACTGCACCTGTTCCCCACGCTTTCATCATACTGCACCTGTTCCCCACGCTATCATCATACTGCACCTGTTCCCCACGCTATCATCATACTGCGCCTGTTCCCCACTCTATCATCATACTGCACCTGTTCCCCACGCTATCATCATACTGCACCTGTTCCCCACGCTATCATCATACTGCGCCTGTTCCCCACTCTATCATCATACTGCGCCTGTTCCCCACTCTATCATCATACTGCACCTGTTCCCCACGCTTTCATCATACTGCACCTGTTCCCCACGCTATCATCATACTGCGCCTGTTCCCCACTCTATCATCATACTGCACCTGTTCCCCACGCTTTCATCATACTGCACCTGTTCCCCACGCTATCATCATACTGCACCTGTTCCCCACGCTATCATCATACTGCGCCTGTTCCCCACTCTATCATCATACTGCACCTGTTCCTCACGCTATCATCATACTGCGCCTGTTCCCCACTCTATCATCATACAGCACCTGTTCCCCACGCTATCATCATACTGCGCCTGTTCCCCACGCTATCATCATACAGCGCCTGTTCCCCACGCTATCATCATACTGCGCCTGTTCCCCACTCTATCATCATACAGCTCCTGTTCCCCACGCTATCATCATACTGCGCCTGTTCCCCACGCTATCATCATACTGCACCTGTTCCCCACGCTATCATCATACTGCACCTGTTCCGCATGCTATCATCATACAGCGCCTGTTCCCCACGCTATCATCATACAGCGCCTGTTCCCCACGCTATCATCATACTGCACCTGTTCCCCACTCTATCATCATACTGCACCTGTTCCCCACTCTATCATCATACAGCACCTGTTCCCCACGCTATCATCATACTGCGCCTGTTCCCCACTCTATCATCATACTGCACCTGTTCCCCACGCTATCATCATACTGCGCCTGTTCCCCACTCTATCATCATACAGCGCCTGTTCCCCACGCTATCATCATACTGCGCCTGTTCCGCACGCTACCATCATACTGCACCTGTTCCCCACGCTATCATCATACTGCACCTGTTCCCCACGCTATCATCATACTGCACCTGTTCCCCACGCTATCATCATACTGCGCCTGTTCCCCACGCTATCATCATACAGCGCCTGTTCCCCACGCTATCATCATACTGCGCCTGTTCCCCACACTATCATCATACTGCGCCTGTTCCCCACTCTATCATCATACAGCGCCTGTTCCCCACGTTATCATCATACTGCACCTGTTCCCCACGTTATCATCATACAGCGCCTGTTCCCCACTCTATCATCATACTGCGCCTGTTCCCCACTCTATCATCATACTGCGCCTGTTCCCCACGCTATCATCATACTGCACCTGTTCCCCACGCTATCATCATACTGCACCTGTTCCCCACGCTATCATCATACTGCACCTGTTCCCCACGCTATCATCATACAGCGCCTGTTCCCCACTCTATCATCATACTGCGCCTGTTCCCCACGCTATCATCATACTGCGCCTGTTCCCCACTCTATCATCATACTGCGCCTGTTCCCCACTCTATCATCATACTGCACCTGTTCCCCACGCTATCATCATACTGCGCCTGTTCCCCACTCTATCATCATACTGCGCCTGTTCCCCACTCTATCATCATACTGCGCCTGTTCCCCACTCTATCATCATACTGCGCCTGTTCCCCACGCTATCATCATACTGCACCTGTTCCCCACGCTATCATCATACTGCACCTGTTCCCCACGCTATCATCATACTGCACCTGTTCCCCACGCTATCATCATACAGCGCCTGTTCCGCACGCTATCATCATACTGCACCTGTTCCCCACGCTATCATCATACTGCACCTGTTCCCCACTCTATCATCATACTGCGCCTGTTCCCCACGCTATCATCATACTGCGCCTGTTCCCCACACTATCATCATACTGCGCCTGTTCCCCACGCTATCATCATACTGCGCCTGTTCCCCACGCTATCATCATACTGCGCCTGTTCCCCACACTATCATCATACAGCGCCTGTTCCCCACTCTATCATCATACAGCACCTGTTCCCCACGCTATCATCATACTGCGCCTGTTCCCCACGCTATCATCATACAGCGCCTGTTCCCCACGCTATCATCATACAGCGCCTGTTCCCCACTCTATCATCATACTGCACCTGTTCCCCACGCTATCATCATACTGCACCTGTTCCCCACGCTATCATCATACTGCGCCTGTTCCCCACGCTATCATCATACAGCACCTGTTCCCCACGCTATCATCATACTGCACCTGATCCCCACGCTATCATCATACAGCGCCTGTTCCCCACGCTATCATCATACTGCACCTGTTCCCCACGCTATCATCATACTGCGCCTGTTCCCCACGCTATCATCATACTGCGCCTGTTCCCCACGCTATCATCATACAGCACCTGTTCCCCACGCTATCATCATACTGCGCCTGTTCCCCACGCTATCATCATACTGCGCCTGTTCCCCACGCTATCATCATACAGCGCCTGTTCCCCACGCTATCATCATACTGCGCCTGTTCCCCACACTATCATCATACTGCGCCTGTTCCCCACTCTATCATCATACAGCGCCTGTTCCCCACGTTATCATCATACTGCACCTGTTCCCCACGTTATCATCATACAGCGCCTGTTCCCCACTCTATCATCATACTGCGCCTGTTCCCCACTCTATCATCATACTGCGCCTGTTCCCCACGCTATCATCATACTGCACCTGTTCCCCACGCTATCATCATACTGCACCTGTTCCCCACGCTATCATCATACTGCACCTGTTCCCCACGCTATCATCATACAGCGCCTGTTCCCCACTCTATCATCATACTGCGCCTGTTCCCCACGCTATCATCATACTGCGCCTGTTCCCCACTCTATCATCATACTGCGCCTGTTCCCCACTCTATCATCATACTGCACCTGTTCCCCACGCTATCATCATACTGCGCCTGTTCCCCACTCTATCATCATACTGCGCCTGTTCCCCACTCTATCATCATACTGCGCCTGTTCCCCACTCTATCATCATACTGCGCCTGTTCCCCACGCTATCATCATACTGCACCTGTTCCCCACGCTATCATCATACTGCACCTGTTCCCCACGCTATCATCATACTGCACCTGTTCCCCACGCTATCATCATACAGCGCCTGTTCCGCACGCTATCATCATACTGCACCTGTTCCCCACGCTATCATCATACTGCACCTGTTCCCCACTCTATCATCATACAGTGCCTGTTCCCCACGCTATCATACAGCGCCTGTTCCCCACGCTATCATCATACAGCGCCTGTTCCCCACTCTATCATCATACTGCACCTGTTCCCCACGCTATCATCATACTGCGCCTGTTCCGCACGCTATCATCATACTGCACCTGTTCCTCACTCTATCATCATACAGCGCCTGTTCCCCACGCTATCATCATACAGCGCCTGTTCCCCACTCTATCATCATACTGCACCTGTTCCCCACGCTATCATCATACTGCACCTGTTCCCCACGCTATCATCATACAGCGCCTGTTCCCCACTCTATCATCATACTGCACCTGTTCCCCACGCTATCATCATACTGCACCTGTTCCCCACTCTATCATCATACTGCACCTGTTCCCCACGCTATCATCATACTGCACCTGTTCCCCACTCTATCATCATACTGCGCCTGTTCCGAGCGCTATCATCATACTGCACCTGTTCCCCACGCTATCATCATACAGCGCCTGTTCCCCACGCTATCATCATACAGCGCCTGTTCCCCACTCTATCATCATACTGCACCTGTTCCCCACGCTATCATCATACTGCACCTGTTCCCCACGCTATCATCATACTGCGCCTGTTCCCCACGCTATCATCATACAGCGCCTGTTCCCCACTCTATCATCATACAGCGCCTGTTCCCCACGCTATCATCATACAGCGCCTGTTCCCCACGCTATCATCATACAGCGCCTGTTCCCCACTCTATCATCATACAGCGCCTGTTCCCCACGCTATCATCATACTGCGCCTGTTCCCCACGCTATCATCATACAGCGCCTGTTCCCCACTCTATCATCATACTGCGCCTGTTCCCCACGCTATCATCATACTGCACCTGTTCCCCACGCTATCATCATACTGCACCTGTTCCCCACGCTATCATCATACTGCACCTGTTCCCCACGCTATCATCATACAGCGCCTGTTCCCCACACTATCATCATACTGCGCCTGTTCCCCACGCTTTCATCATACTGCGCCTGTTCCCCACGCTATCATCATACTGCGCCTGTTCCACACGCTATCATCATACAGCACCTGTTCCCCACGCTATCATCATACTGCGCCTGTTCCCCACTCTATCATCATACTGCGCCTGTTCCCCACTCTATCATCATACTGCACCTGTTCCCCACGCTATCATCATACTGCACCTGTTCCCCACACTATCATCATACTGCGCCTGTTCCCCACGCTTTCATCATACAGCACCTGTTCCCCACGCTATCATCATACTGCGCCTGTTCCCCACGCTATCATCATACTGCGCCTGTTCCCCACTCTATCATCATACTGCACCTGTTCCCCACGCTATCATCATACTGCGCCTGTTCCCCACGCTATCATCATACTGCACCTGTTCCCCACGCTATCATCATACTGCGCCTGTTCCCCACGTTATCATCATACAGCGCCTATTCCCCACGCTATCATCATACAGCGCCTGTTCCCCACGCTATCATCATACAGCGCCTGTTCCCCACTCTATCATCATACTGCGCCTGTTCCCCACTCTATCATCACACTGCGCCTGTTCCCCACTCTATCATCATACTGCGCCTGTTCCCCACGCTATCATCATACTGCACCTGTTCCCCACGCTATCATCATACTGCACCTGTTCCCCACGCTATCATCATACTGCACCTGTTCCCCACGCTATCATCATACTGCGCCTGTTCCCCACTCTATCATCATACTGCACCTGTTCCCCACGCTATCATCATACTGCGCCTGTTCCCCACATTATCATCATACAGCGCCTATTCCCCACGCTATCATCATACAGCGCCTGTTCCCCACGCTATCATCATACAGCGCCTGTTCCCCACGCTATCATCATACTGCGCCTGTTCCCCACACTATCATCATACTGCGCCTGTTCCCCACACTATCATCATACTGCACCTGTTCCCCACGCTATCATCATACTGCGCCTGTTCCGCACGCTATCATCATACTGCGCCTGTTCCCCACGCTATCATCATACAGCGCCTGTTCCCCACGCTATCATCATACAGCGCCTGTTCCCCACACTATCATCATACTGCGCCTGTTCCCCACGCTATCATCATACTGCGCCTGTTCCGCACACTATCATCATACAGCACCTGTTCCGCACACTATCATCATACAGCACCTGTTCCGCACACTATCATCATACTGCGCCTGTTCCCCACGCTATCATCATACAGCGCCTGTTCCGCACGCTATCATCATACTGCGCCTGTTCCCCACGCTATCATCATACAGCGCCTGTTCCCCACGCTATCATCATACAGCGCCTGTTCCCCACGCTATCATCATACAGCGCCTGTTCCCCACGCTATCATCATACTGCGCCTGTTCCCCACTCTATCATCATACTGCGCCTGTTCCCCACGCTATCATCATACAGCGCCTGTTCCCCACGCTATCATCATACAGCGCCTGTTCCCCACGCTATCATCATACAGCGCCTGTTCACCACGCTATCATCATACTGCGCCTGTTCCCCACTCTATCATCATACTGCGCCTGTTCCCCACTCTATCATCATACTGCACCTGTTCCCCACGCTATCATCATACTGCGCCTGTTCCCCACTCTATCATCATACTGCGCCTGTTCCCCACTCTATCATCATACTGCGCCTGTTCCCCACTCTATCATCATACTGCGCCTGTTCCCCACGCTATCATCATACTGCACCTGTTCCCCACGCTATCATCATACTGCACCTGTTCCCCACGCTATCATCATACTGCACCTGTTCCCCACGCTATCATCATACAGCGCCTGTTCCGCACGCTATCATCATACTGCACCTGTTCCCCACGCTATCATCATACTGCACCTGTTCCCCACTCTATCATCATACAGTGCCTGTTCCCCACGCTATCATCATACAGCGCCTGTTCCCCACTCTATCATCATACTGCACCTGTTCCCCACGCTATCATCATACTGCGCCTGTTCCGCACGCTATCATCATACTGCACCTGTTCCTCACTCTATCATCATACAGCGCCTGTTCCCCACGCTATCATCATACAGCGCCTGTTCCCCACTCTATCATCATACTGCACCTGTTCCCCACGCTATCATCATACTGCACCTGTTCCCCACGCTATCATCATACAGCGCCTGTTCCCCACTCTATCATCATACTGCACCTGTTCCCCACGCTATCATCATACTGCACCTGTTCCCCACTCTATCATCATACTGCACCTGTTCCCCACGCTATCATCATACTGCACCTGTTCCCCACTCTATCATCATACTGCGCCTGTTCCGAGCGCTATCATCATACTGCACCTGTTCCCCACGCTATCATCATACAGCGCCTGTTCCCCACGCTATCATCATACAGCGCCTGTTCCCCACTCTATCATCATACTGCACCTGTTCCCCACGCTATCATCATACTGCACCTGTTCCCCACGCTATCATCATACTGCGCCTGTTCCCCACGCTATCATCATACAGCGCCTGTTCCCCACTCTATCATCATACAGCGCCTGTTCCCCACGCTATCATCATACAGCGCCTGTTCCCCACGCTATCATCATACAGCGCCTGTTCCCCACTCTATCATCATACAGCGCCTGTTCCCCACGCTATCATCATACTGCGCCTGTTCCCCACGCTATCATCATACAGCGCCTGTTCCCCACTCTATCATCATACTGCGCCTGTTCCCCACGCTATCATCATACTGCACCTGTTCCCCACGCTATCATCATACTGCACCTGTTCCCCACGCTATCATCATACTGCACCTGTTCCCCACGCTATCATCATACAGCGCCTGTTCCCCACACTATCATCATACTGCGCCTGTTCCCCACGCTTTCATCATACAGCACCTGTTCCCCACGCTATCATCATACTGCGCCTGTTCCCCACGCTATCATCATACTGCGCCTGTTCCCCACTCTATCATCATACTGCACCTGTTCCCCACGCTATCATCATACTGCACCTGTTCCCCACACTATCATCATACTGCGCCTGTTCCCCACGCTTTCATCATACAGCACCTGTTCCCCACGCTATCATCATACTGCGCCTGTTCCCCACGCTATCATCATACTGCGCCTGTTCCCCACTCTATCATCATACTGCACCTGTTCCCCACGCTATCATCATACTGCGCCTGTTCCCCACGCTATCATCATACTGCACCTGTTCCCCACGCTATCATCATACTGCGCCTGTTCCCCACGTTATCATCATACAGCGCCTATTCCCCACGCTATCATCATACAGCGCCTGTTCCCCACGCTATCATCATACAGCGCCTGTTCCCCACTCTATCATCATACTGCGCCTGTTCCCCACTCTATCATCATACTGCGCCTGTTCCCCACTCTATCATCATACTGCGCCTGTTCCCCACGCTATCATCATACTGCACCTGTTCCCCACGCTATCATCATACTGCACCTGTTCCCCACGCTATCATCATACTGCACCTGTTCCCCACGCTATCATCATACTGCGCCTGTTCCCCACTCTATCATCATACTGCACCTGTTCCCCACGCTATCATCATACTGCGCCTGTTCCCCACGTTATCATCATACAGCGCCTATTCCCCACGCTATCATCATACAGCGCCTGTTCCCCACGCTATCATCATACAGCGCCTGTTCCCCACGCTATCATCATACTGCGCCTGTTCCCCACACTATCATCATACTGCGCCTGTTCCCCACACTATCATCATACTGCGCCTGTTCCCCACGCTATCATCATACTGCGCCTGTTCCCCACACTATCATCATACTGCGCCTGTTCCGCACGCTATCATCATACTGCGCCTGTTCCCCACGCTATCATCATACAGCGCCTGTTCCCCACGCTATCATCATACAGCGCCTGTTCCCCACACTATCATCATACTGCGCCTGTTCCCCACGCTATCATCATACTGCGCCTGTTCCGCACACTATCATCATACAGCACCTGTTCCGCACGCTATCATCATACTGCACCTGTTCCGCACACTATCATCATACAGCACCTGTTCCGCACACTATCATCATACTGCGCCTGTTCCCCACGCTATCATCATACAGCGCCTGTTCCGCACGCTATCATCATACTGCGCCTGTTCCCCACACTATCATCATACTGCGCCTGTTCCCCACGCTATCATCATACAGCGCCTGTTCCCCACGCTATCATCATACTGCGCCTGTTCCCCACACTATCATCATACTGCGCCTGTTCCCCACGCTATCATCATACTGCGCCTGTTCCCCACGCTATCATCATACTGCACCTGTTCCCCACGCTATCATCATACTGCACCTGTTCCGCACGCTATCATCATACAGCACCTGTTCCGCACACTATCATCATACAGCACCTGTTCCGCACACTATCATCATACTGCGCCTGTTCCCCACGCTATCATCATACAGCGCCTGTTCCGCACGCTATCATCATACTGCGCCTGTTCCCCACGCTATCATCATACAGCGCCTGTTCCCCACGCTATCATCATACAGCGCCTGTTCCCCACGCTATCATCATACAGCGCCTGTTCCCCACGCTATCATCATACTGCGCCTGTTCCCCACTCTATCATCATACTGCGCCTGTTCCCCACGCTATCATCATACAGCGCCTGTTCCCCACGCTATCATCATACAGCGCCTGTTCCCCACGCTATCATCATACAGCGCCTGTTCACCACGCTATCATCATACTGCGCCTGTTCCCCACGCTATCATCATACTGCGCCTGTTCCCCACGCTTTCATCATACTGCACCTGTTCCCCACGCTATCATCATACTGCGCCTGTTCCCCACGCTATCATCATACAGCGCCTGTTCCCCACGCTATCATCATACAGCGCCTGTTCACCACGCTATCATCATACTGCGCCTGTTCCCCACGCTTTCATCATACTGCGCCTGTTCCCCACGTTATCATCATACAGCGCCTGTTCCCCACGCTTTCATCATACTGCGCCTGTTCCCCACGCTATCATCATACTGCACCTGTTCCCCACGCTTTCATCATACAGCACCTGTTCCCCACGCTATCATCATACTGCGCCTGTTCCCCACGCTACCATCATACTGCGCCTGTTCCCCACGCTACCATCATACTGCGCCTGTTCCCCACTCTATCATCATACTGCACCTGTTCCCCACGCTATCATCATACTGCACCTGTTCCCCACTCTATCATCATACTGCACCTGTTCCCCACGCTATCATCATACTGCACCTGTTCCCCACTCTATCATCATACTGCGCCTGTTCCGAGCGCTATCATCATACTGCACCTGTTCCCCACGCTATCATCATACAGCGCCTGTTCCCCACGCTATCATCATACAGCGCCTGTTCCCCACTCTATCATCATACTGCACCTGTTCCCCACGCTATCATCATACTGCACCTGTTCCCCACGCTATCATCATACTGCGCCTGTTCCCCACGCTATCATCATACAGCGCCTGTTCCCCACTCTATCATCATACAGCGCCTGTTCCCCACGCTATCATCATACAGCGCCTGTTCCCCACGCTATCATCATACAGCGCCTGTTCCCCACTCTATCATCATACAGCGCCTGTTCCCCACGCTATCATCATACTGCGCCTGTTCCCCACGCTATCATCATACAGCGCCTGTTCCCCACTCTATCATCATACTGCGCCTGTTCCCCACGCTATCATCATACTGCACCTGTTCCCCACGCTATCATCATACTGCACCTGTTCCCCACGCTATCATCATACTGCACCTGTTCCCCACGCTATCATCATACAGCGCCTGTTCCCCACACTATCATCATACTGCGCCTGTTCCCCACGCTTTCATCATACTGCGCCTGTTCCCCACGCTATCATCATACTGCGCCTGTTCCACACGCTATCATCATACAGCACCTGTTCCCCACGCTATCATCATACTGCGCCTGTTCCCCACTCTATCATCATACTGCGCCTGTTCCCCACTCTATCATCATACTGCACCTGTTCCCCACGCTATCATCATACTGCACCTGTTCCCCACACTATCATCATACTGCGCCTGTTCCCCACGCTTTCATCATACAGCACCTGTTCCCCACGCTATCATCATACTGCGCCTGTTCCCCACGCTATCATCATACTGCGCCTGTTCCCCACTCTATCATCATACTGCACCTGTTCCCCACGCTATCATCATACTGCGCCTGTTCCCCACGCTATCATCATACTGCACCTGTTCCCCACGCTATCATCATACTGCGCCTGTTCCCCACGTTATCATCATACAGCGCCTATTCCCCACGCTATCATCATACAGCGCCTGTTCCCCACGCTATCATCATACAGCGCCTGTTCCCCACTCTATCATCATACTGCGCCTGTTCCCCACTCTATCATCACACTGCGCCTGTTCCCCACTCTATCATCATACTGCGCCTGTTCCCCACGCTATCATCATACTGCACCTGTTCCCCACGCTATCATCATACTGCACCTGTTCCCCACGCTATCATCATACTGCACCTGTTCCCCACGCTATCATCATACTGCGCCTGTTCCCCACTCTATCATCATACTGCACCTGTTCCCCACGCTATCATCATACTGCGCCTGTTCCCCACATTATCATCATACAGCGCCTATTCCCCACGCTATCATCATACAGCGCCTGTTCCCCACGCTATCATCATACAGCGCCTGTTCCCCACGCTATCATCATACTGCGCCTGTTCCCCACACTATCATCATACTGCGCCTGTTCCCCACACTATCATCATACTGCACCTGTTCCCCACGCTATCATCATACTGCGCCTGTTCCGCACGCTATCATCATACTGCGCCTGTTCCCCACGCTATCATCATACAGCGCCTGTTCCCCACGCTATCATCATACAGCGCCTGTTCCCCACACTATCATCATACTGCGCCTGTTCCCCACGCTATCATCATACTGCGCCTGTTCCGCACACTATCATCATACAGCACCTGTTCCGCACACTATCATCATACAGCACCTGTTCCGCACACTATCATCATACTGCGCCTGTTCCCCACGCTATCATCATACAGCGCCTGTTCCGCACGCTATCATCATACTGCGCCTGTTCCCCACGCTATCATCATACAGCGCCTGTTCCCCACGCTATCATCATACAGCGCCTGTTCCCCACGCTATCATCATACAGCGCCTGTTCCCCACGCTATCATCATACTGCGCCTGTTCCCCACTCTATCATCATACTGCGCCTGTTCCCCACGCTATCATCATACAGCGCCTGTTCCCCACGCTATCATCATACAGCGCCTGTTCCCCACGCTATCATCATACAGCGCCTGTTCACCACGCTATCATCATACTGCGCCTGTTCCCCACTCTATCATCATACTGCGCCTGTTCCCCACTCTATCATCATACTGCACCTGTTCCCCACGCTATCATCATACTGCGCCTGTTCCCCACTCTATCATCATACTGCGCCTGTTCCCCACTCTATCATCATACTGCGCCTGTTCCCCACTCTATCATCATACTGCGCCTGTTCCCCACGCTATCATCATACTGCACCTGTTCCCCACGCTATCATCATACTGCACCTGTTCCCCACGCTATCATCATACTGCACCTGTTCCCCACGCTATCATCATACAGCGCCTGTTCCGCACGCTATCATCATACTGCACCTGTTCCCCACGCTATCATCATACTGCACCTGTTCCCCACTCTATCATCATACAGTGCCTGTTCCCCACGCTATCATCATACAGCGCCTGTTCCCCACTCTATCATCATACTGCACCTGTTCCCCACGCTATCATCATACTGCGCCTGTTCCGCACGCTATCATCATACTGCACCTGTTCCTCACTCTATCATCATACAGCGCCTGTTCCCCACGCTATCATCATACAGCGCCTGTTCCCCACTCTATCATCATACTGCACCTGTTCCCCACGCTATCATCATACTGCACCTGTTCCCCACGCTATCATCATACAGCGCCTGTTCCCCACTCTATCATCATACTGCACCTGTTCCCCACGCTATCATCATACTGCACCTGTTCCCCACTCTATCATCATACTGCACCTGTTCCCCACGCTATCATCATACTGCACCTGTTCCCCACTCTATCATCATACTGCGCCTGTTCCGAGCGCTATCATCATACTGCACCTGTTCCCCACGCTATCATCATACAGCGCCTGTTCCCCACGCTATCATCATACAGCGCCTGTTCCCCACTCTATCATCATACTGCACCTGTTCCCCACGCTATCATCATACTGCACCTGTTCCCCACGCTATCATCATACTGCGCCTGTTCCCCACGCTATCATCATACAGCGCCTGTTCCCCACTCTATCATCATACAGCGCCTGTTCCCCACGCTATCATCATACAGCGCCTGTTCCCCACGCTATCATCATACAGCGCCTGTTCCCCACTCTATCATCATACAGCGCCTGTTCCCCACGCTATCATCATACTGCGCCTGTTCCCCACGCTATCATCATACAGCGCCTGTTCCCCACTCTATCATCATACTGCGCCTGTTCCCCACGCTATCATCATACTGCACCTGTTCCCCACGCTATCATCATACTGCACCTGTTCCCCACGCTATCATCATACTGCACCTGTTCCCCACGCTATCATCATACAGCGCCTGTTCCCCACACTATCATCATACTGCGCCTGTTCCCCACGCTTTCATCATACAGCACCTGTTCCCCACGCTATCATCATACTGCGCCTGTTCCCCACGCTATCATCATACTGCGCCTGTTCCCCACTCTATCATCATACTGCACCTGTTCCCCACGCTATCATCATACTGCACCTGTTCCCCACACTATCATCATACTGCGCCTGTTCCCCACGCTTTCACCATACAGCACCTGTTCCCCACGCTATCATCATACTGCGCCTGTTCCCCACGCTATCATCATACTGCGCCTGTTCCCCACTCTATCATCATACTGCACCTGTTCCCCACGCTATCATCATACTGCGCCTGTTCCCCACGCTATCATCATACTGCACCTGTTCCCCACGCTATCATCATACTGCGCCTGTTCCCCACGTTATCATCATACAGCGCCTATTCCCCACGCTATCATCATACAGCGCCTGTTCCCCACGCTATCATCATACAGCGCCTGTTCCCCACTCTATCATCATACTGCGCCTGTTCCCCACTCTATCATCATACTGCGCCTGTTCCCCACTCTATCATCATACTGCGCCTGTTCCCCACGCTATCATCATACTGCACCTGTTCCCCACGCTATCATCATACTGCACCTGTTCCCCACGCTATCATCATACTGCACCTGTTCCCCACGCTATCATCATACTGCGCCTGTTCCCCACTCTATCATCATACTGCACCTGTTCCCCACGCTATCATCATACTGCGCCTGTTCCCCACGTTATCATCATACAGCGCCTATTCCCCACGCTATCATCATACAGCGCCTGTTCCCCACGCTATCATCATACAGCGCCTGTTCCCCACGCTATCATCATACTGCGCCTGTTCCCCACACTATCATCATACTGCGCCTGTTCCCCACACTATCATCATACTGCGCCTGTTCCCCACGCTATCATCATACTGCGCCTGTTCCCCACACTATCATCATACTGCGCCTGTTCCGCACGCTATCATCATACTGCGCCTGTTCCCCACGCTATCATCATACAGCGCCTGTTCCCCACGCTATCATCATACAGCGCCTGTTCCCCACACTATCATCATACTGCGCCTGTTCCCCACGCTATCATCATACTGCGCCTGTTCCGCACACTATCATCATACAGCACCTGTTCCGCACGCTATCATCATACTGCACCTGTTCCGCACACTATCATCATACAGCACCTGTTCCGCACACTATCATCATACTGCGCCTGTTCCCCACGCTATCATCATACAGCGCCTGTTCCGCACGCTATCATCATACTGCGCCTGTTCCCCACACTATCATCATACTGCGCCTGTTCCCCACGCTATCATCATACAGCGCCTGTTCCCCACGCTATCATCATACTGCGCCTGTTCCCCACACTATCATCATACTGCGCCTGTTCCCCACGCTATCATCATACTGCGCCTGTTCCCCACGCTATCATCATACTGCACCTGTTCCCCACGCTATCATCATACTGCACCTGTTCCGCACGCTATCATCATACAGCACCTGTTCCGCACACTATCATCATACAGCACCTGTTCCGCACACTATCATCATACTGCGCCTGTTCCCCACGCTATCATCATACAGCGCCTGTTCCGCACGCTATCATCATACTGCGCCTGTTCCCCACGCTATCATCATACAGCGCCTGTTCCCCACGCTATCATCATACAGCGCCTGTTCCCCACGCTATCATCATACAGCGCCTGTTCCCCACGCTATCATCATACTGCGCCTGTTCCCCACTCTATCATCATACTGCGCCTGTTCCCCACGCTATCATCATACAGCGCCTGTTCCCCACGCTATCATCATACAGCGCCTGTTCCCCACGCTATCATCATACAGCGCCTGTTCACCACGCTATCATCATACTGCGCCTGTTCCCCACGCTATCATCATACTGCGCCTGTTCCCCACGCTTTCATCATACTGCACCTGTTCCCCACGCTATCATCATACTGCGCCTGTTCCCCACGCTATCATCATACAGCGCCTGTTCCCCACGCTATCATCATACAGCGCCTGTTCACCACGCTATCATCATACTGCGCCTGTTCCCCACGCTTTCATCATACTGCGCCTGTTCCCCACGTTATCATCATACAGCGCCTGTTCCCCACGCTTTCATCATACTGCGCCTGTTCCCCACGCTATCATCATACTGCACCTGTTCCCCACGCTTTCATCATACAGCACCTGTTCCCCACGCTATCATCATACTGCGCCTGTTCCCCACGCTACCATCATACTGCGCCTGTTCCCCACGCTACCATCATACTGCGCCTGTTCCCCACGCTATCATCATACTGCGCCTGTTCCCCACGCTATCATCATACTGCGCCTGTTCCCCACGCTATCATCATACAGCGCCTGTTCCCCACGCTATCATCATACTGCACCTGTTCCCCACACTATCATCATACAGCGCCTGTTCCCCACGCTATCATCATACTGCACCTGTTCCCCACGCTATCATCATACAGCGCCTGTTCCCCACGCTATCATCATACTGCGCCTGTTCCCCACGCTATCATCATACTGCACCTGTTCCCCACACTATCATCATACAGCGCCTGTTCCCCACGCTATCATCATACTGCGCCTGTTCCCCACGCTATCATCATACAGCGCCTATTCCCCACTCTATCATCATACAGCGCCTGTTCCCCACGCTATCATCATACTGCGCCTGTTCCCCACTCTATCATCATACTGCACCTGTTCCCCACGCTATCATCATACTGCACCTGTTCCCCACGCTATCATCATACTGCGCCTGTTCCCCACGCTATCATCATACTGCGCCTGTTCCCCACTCTATCATCATACTGCACCTGTTCCCCACGCTATCATCATACTGCGCCTGTTCCCCACGCTATCATCATACTGCGCCTGTTCCCCACGCTATCATCATACTGCGCCTGTTCCCCACGCTATCATCATACTGCGCCTGTTCCGCACTCTATCATCATACAGCGCCTGTTCCCCACGCTATCATCATACTGCGCCTGTTCCCCACTCTATCATCATACAGCGCCTGTTCCCCACGCTATCATCATACTGCGCCTGTTCCCCACGTTATCATCATACAGCGCCTATTCCCCACTCTATCATCATACAGCGCCTGTTCCCCACGCTATCATCATACAGCGCCTGTTCCCCACGCTATCATCATACTGCGCCTGTTCCCCACGCTTTCATCATACTGCGCCTGTTCCCCACTCTATCATCATATTGCGCCTGTTCCCCACGCTATCATCATACTGCGCCTGTTCCCCACTCTATCATCATACAGCGCCTGTTCCCCACGCTTTCATCATACTGCGCCTGTTCCCCACTCTATCATCATATTGCGCCTGTTCCCCACGCTATCATCATACTGCGCCTGTTCCCCACGCTATCATCATACAGCACCTGTTCCCCACACTATCATCATACAGCGCCTATTCCCCACGCTATCATCATACTGCGCCCGTTCCCCACGCTATCATCATACAGCACCTGTTCCCCACGCTATCATCATACTGCGCCTGTTCCCCACGCTATCATCATACAGCGCCTATTCCCCACGCTATCATCATACAGCGCCTGTTCCCCACGCTATCATCATACAGCACCTGTTCCCCACGCTATCATCATACTGCGCCTGTTCCCCACGCTATCATCATACTGCGCCTGTTCCCCACGTTATCATCATACAGCGCCTGTTCCCCACGCTATCATCATACAGCGCCTGTTCCCCACGTTATCATCATACTGCGCCTGTTCCCCACGCTACCATCATACAGCACCTGTTCCCCACGCTATCATCATACAGCGCCTGTTCCCCACGCTACCATCATACAGCACCTGTTCCCCACGCTATCATCATACTGCGCCTGTTCCCCACGTTATCATCATACTGCGCCTGTTCCCCACGCTATCATCATACTGCACCTGTTCCCCACGCTATCATCATACTGCGCCTGTTCCCCACGCTTTCATCATACTGCGCCTGTTCCCCACTCTATCATCATATTGCGCCTGTTCCCCACGCTATCATCATACTGCGCCTGTTCCCCACTCTATCATCATACTGCACCTGTTCCCCACTCTATCATCATACAGCGCCAGTTCCCCACGCTTTCATCATACTGCGCCTGTTCCCCACTCTATCATCATATTGCGCCTGTTCCCCACGCTATCATCATACTGCGCCTGTTCCCCACGCTATCATCATACAGCACCTGTTCCCCACACTATCATCATACAGCGCCTATTCCCCACGCTATCATCATACTGCGCCCGTTCCCCACGCTATCATCATACAGCACCTGTTCCCCACGCTATCATCATACTGCGCCTGTTCCCCACGCTATCATCATACAGCGCCTATTCCCCACGCTATCATCATACAGCGCCTGTTCCCCACGCTATCATCATACAGCACCTGTTCCCCACGCTATCATCATACTGCGCCTGTTCCCCACGCTATCATCATACTGCGCCTGTTCCCCACGTTATCATCATACAGCGCCTGTTCCCCACGCTATCATCATACAGCGCCTGTTCCCCACGTTATCATCATACTGCGCCTGTTCCCCACGCTACCATCATACAGCACCTGTTCCCCACGCTATCATCATACAGCGCCTGTTCCCCACGCTACCATCATACAGCACCTGTTCCCCACGCTATCATCATACTGCGCCTGTTCCCCACGTTATCATCATACTGCGCCTGTTCCCCACGCTATCATCATACTGCACCTGTTCCCCACGCTATCATCATACTGCGCCTGTTCCCCACGCTATCATCATACTGCGCCTGTTCCCCACGCTATCATCATCCTGCGCCTGTTCCCCACGCTATCATCATACTGCGCCTGTTCCCCACGCTATCATCATACTGCGCCTGTTCCCCACGCTATCATCATACAGCACCTGTTCCCCACGCTATCATCATACAGCACCTGTTCCCCACGCTATCATCATACTGCACCTGTTCCCCACGCTATCATCATCCTGCGCCTGTTCCGCACGCTATCATCATCCTGCGCCTGTTCCGCACGCTATCATCATACTGCGCCTGTTCCCCACGCTATCATCATACTGCGCCTGTTCCCCACGCTATCATCATCCTGCGCCTGTTCCGCACGCTATCATCATACTGCACCTGTTCCCCACGCTATCATCATACTGCGCCTGTTCCCCACACTATCATCATACAGCGCCTGTTCCCCACGCTATCATCATACAGCGCCTGTTCCCCACGCTATCATCATACTGCGCCTGTTACCCACGCTATCATCATACAGCGCCTGTTCCCCACGCTATCATCATACTGCGCCTGTTCCCCACGCTATCATCATACTGCACCTGTTCCCCACGCTATCATCATACAGCGCCTGTTCCCCACGCTATCATCATACAGCGCCTGTTCCCCACGCTATCATCATACAGCACCTGTTCCCCACACTATCATCATACAGCGCCTGTTCCCCACGCTATCATCATACAGCGCCTGTTCCCCACGCTATCATCATACTGCGCCTGTTCCCCACGCTATCATCATACAGCGCCTGTTCCCCACGCTATCATCATACAGCGCCTGTTCCCCACGCTATCATCATACTGCGCCTGTTCCCCACGCTATCATCATACTGCACCTGTTCCCCACGCTATCATCATACAGCGCCTGTTCCCCACGCTATCATCATACTGCACCTGTTCCCCACTCTATCATCATACAGCGCATGTTCCCCACTCTATCATCATACTGCACCTGTTCCCCACGCTATCATCATACTGCGCCTGTTCCCCACGCTATCATCATACTGCGCCTGTTCCCCACGCTATCATCATACTGCACCTGTTCCCCACGCTATCATCATACTGCGCCTGTTCCCCACGCTATCATCATACAGCGCCTGTTCCCCACGCTATCATCATACTGCACCTGTTCCCCACGCTATCATCATACTGCACCTGTTCCCCACTCTATCATCATACAGCGCATGTTCCCCACTCTATCATCATACTGCGCCTGTTCCCCACGCTATCATCATACTGCGCCTGTTCCCCACTCTATCATCATACTGCACCTGTTCCCCACGCTATCATCATACTGCGCCTGTTCCCCACGCTATCATCATACTGCGCCTGATCCCCACGCTATCATCATACTGCGCCTGTTCCCCACGCTATCATCATACTGCACCTGTTCCCCACTCTATCATCATACAGCGCATGTTCCCCACGCTATCATCATACTGCGCCTGTTCCCCACGCTATCATCATACTGCGCCTGTTCCCCACTCTATCATCATACTGCACCTGTTCCCCACGCTATCATCATACTGCACCTGTTCCCCACGCTATCATCATACTGCGCCTGTTCCCCACGCTATCATCATACTGCGCCTGATCCCCACGCTATCATCATACAGCGCCTATTCCCCACTCTATCATCATACAGCGCCTGTTCCCCACGCTTTCATCATACAGCGCATGTTCCCCACGCTTTCATCATACAGCGCATGTTCCCCACTCTATCATCATACAGCGCCTGTTCCCCACGCTATCATCATACAGCGCCTATTCCCCACTCTATCATCATACAGCGCCTGTTCCCCACGCTATCATCATACTGCACCTGTTCCCCACTCTATCATCATACTGCACCTGTTCCCCACGCTATCATCATACTGCGCCTGTTCCCCACGCTATCATCATACAGCGCCTATTCCCCACTCTATCATCATACAGCGCCTGTTCCCCACGCTTTCATCATACAGCGCATGTTCCCCACGCTATCATCATACTGCACCTGTTCCCCACTCTATCATCATACTGCACCTGTTCCCCACGCTATCATCATACTGCGCCTGTTCCCCACGCTATCATCATACTGCGCCTGTTCCCCACGCTATCATCATACAGCGCCTATTCCCCACTCTATCATCATACAGCGCCTGTTCCCCACGCTTTCATCATACAGCGCATGTTCCCCACGCTATCATCATACTGCACCTGTTCCCCACTCTATCATCATATTGCGCCTGTTCCCCACGCTATCATCATACTGCGCCTGTTCCCCACGCTATCATCATACAGCACCTGTTCCCCACACTATCATCATACAGCGCCTATTCCCCACGCTATCATCATACTGCGCCCGTTCCCCACGCTATCATCATACAGCACCTGTTCCCCACGCTATCATCATACTGCGCCTGTTCCCCACGCTATCATCATACAGCGCCTATTCCCCACGCTATCATCATACAGCGCCTGTTCCCCACGCTATCATCATACAGCACCTGTTCCCCACGCTATCATCATACTGCGCCTGTTCCCCACGCTATCATCATACTGCGCCTGTTCCCCACGTTATCATCATACAGCGCCTGTTCCCCACGCTATCATCATACAGCGCCTGTTCCCCACGTTATCATCATACTGCGCCTGTTCCCCACGCTACCATCATACAGCACCTGTTCCCCACGCTATCATCATACAGCGCCTGTTCCCCACGCTACCATCATACAGCACCTGTTCCCCACGCTATCATCATACTGCGCCTGTTCCCCACGTTATCATCATACTGCGCCTGTTCCCCACGCTATCATCATACTGCACCTGTTCCCCACGCTATCATCATACTGCGCCTGTTCCCCACGCTATCATCATACTGCGCCTGTTCCCCACGCTATCATCATCCTGCGCCTGTTCCCCACGCTATCATCATACTGCGCCTGTTCCCCACGCTATCATCATACTGCGCCTGTTCCCCACGCTATCATCATACAGCACCTGTTCCCCACGCTATCATCATACAGCACCTGTTCCCCACGCTATCATCATACTGCACCTGTTCCCCACGCTATCATCATCCTGCGCCTGTTCCGCACGCTATCATCATCCTGCGCCTGTTCCGCACGCTATCATCATACTGCGCCTGTTCCCCACGCTATCATCATACTGCGCCTGTTCCCCACGCTATCATCATCCTGCGCCTGTTCCGCACGCTATCATCATACTGCACCTGTTCCCCACGCTATCATCATACTGCGCCTGTTCCCCACACTATCATCATACAGCGCCTGTTCCCCACGCTATCATCATACAGCGCCTGTTCCCCACGCTATCATCATACTGCGCCTGTTACCCACGCTATCATCATACAGCGCCTGTTCCCCACGCTATCATCATACTGCGCCTGTTCCCCACGCTATCATCATACTGCACCTGTTCCCCACGCTATCATCATACAGCGCCTGTTCCCCACGCTATCATCATACAGCGCCTGTTCCCCACGCTATCATCATACAGCACCTGTTCCCCACACTATCATCATACAGCGCCTGTTCCCCACGCTATCATCATACAGCGCCTGTTCCCCACGCTATCATCATACTGCGCCTGTTCCCCACGCTATCATCATACAGCGCCTGTTCCCCACGCTATCATCATACAGCGCCTGTTCCCCACGCTATCATCATACTGCGCCTGTTCCCCACGCTATCATCATACTGCACCTGTTCCCCACGCTATCATCATACAGCGCCTGTTCCCCACGCTATCATCATACTGCACCTGTTCCCCACTCTATCATCATACAGCGCATGTTCCCCACTCTATCATCATACTGCACCTGTTCCCCACGCTATCATCATACTGCGCCTGTTCCCCACGCTATCATCATACTGCACCTGTTCCCCACGCTATCATCATACTGCACCTGTTCCCCACGCTATCATCATACTGCGCCTGTTCCCCACGCTATCATCATACAGCGCCTGTTCCCCACGCTATCATCATACTGCACCTGTTCCCCACGCTATCATCATACTGCACCTGTTCCCCACTCTATCATCATACAGCGCATGTTCCCCACTCTATCATCATACTGCGCCTGTTCCCCACGCTATCATCATACTGCACCTGTTCCCCACTCTATCATCATACTGCACCTGTTCCCCACGCTATCATCATACTGCGCCTGTTCCCCACGCTATCATCATACTGCGCCTGATCCCCACGCTATCATCATACTGCGCCTGTTCCCCACGCTATCATCATACTGCACCTGTTCCCCACTCTATCATCATACAGCGCATGTTCCCCACGCTATCATCATACTGCGCCTGTTCCCCACGCTATCATCATACTGCACCTGTTCCCCACTCTATCATCATACTGCACCTGTTCCCCACGCTATCATCATACTGCACCTGTTCCCCACGCTATCATCATACTGCGCCTGTTCCCCACGCTATCATCATACTGCGCCTGATCCCCACGCTATCATCATACAGCGCCTATTCCCCACTCTATCATCATACAGCGCCTGTTCCCCACGCTTTCATCATACAGCGCATGTTCCCCACGCTTTCATCATACAGCGCATGTTCCCCACTCTATCATCATACAGCGCCTGTTCCCCACGCTATCATCATACAGCGCCTATTCCCCACTCTATCATCATACAGCGCCTGTTCCCCACGCTATCATCATACTGCACCTGTTCCCCACTCTATCATCATACTGCACCTGTTCCCCACGCTATCATCATACTGCGCCTGTTCCCCACGCTATCATCATACAGCGCCTATTCCCCACTCTATCATCATACAGCGCCTGTTCCCCACGCTTTCATCATACAGCGCATGTTCCCCACGCTATCATCATACTGCACCTGTTCCCCACTCTATCATCATACTGCACCTGTTCCCCACGCTATCATCATACTGCGCCTGTTCCCCACGCTATCATCATACAGCGCCTATTCCCCACTCTATCATCATACAGCGCCTGTTCCCCACGCTTTCATCATACAGCGCATGTTCCCCACGCTATCATCATACAGCGCCTGTTCCCCACGCTATCATCATACAGCGCCTATTCCCCACGCTATCATCATACAGCGCCTGTTCCCCACGCTTTCATCATACAGCGCATGTTCCCCACGCTATCATCATACAGCGCCTGTTCCCCACGCTATCATCATCCTGCGCCTGTTCCCCACTCTATCATCATACTGCACCTGTTCCCCACGCTATCATCATACAGCGCCTATTCCCCACGCTATCATCATACAGCGCCTGTTCCCCACGCTTTCATCATACAGCGCATGTTCCCCACGCTATCATCATACAGCGCATGTTCCCCACGCTATCATCATACAGCGCCTATTCCCCACGCTATCATCATACAGCACCTGTTCCGCACGCTATCATCATACAGCACCTGTTCCGCACGCTATCATCATACAGCACCTGTTCCGCACGCTATCATCATACTGCGCCTGTTCCCCACGCTATCATCATACAGCGCCTGTTCCCCACGCTATCATCATACAGCGCCTGTTCCCCACTCTATCATCATACTGCGCCTGTTCCCCACGCTTTCATCATACAGCGCCTGTTCCCCACGCTATCATCATACAGCGCCTGTTCCCCACGCTATCATCATACTGCGCCTGTTCCCCACGCTATCATCATACAGCGCCTGTTCCCCACGCTATCATCATACTGCACCTGTTCCCCACGCTTTCATCATACAGCGCCTGTTCCCCACAGTATCATCATACTGCGCCTGTTCCCCACGCTATCATCATACAGCGCCTGTTCCCCACGCTATCATCATCCTGCGCCTGTTCCGCACGCTATCATCATACTGCGCCTGTTCCCCACGCTATCATCATCCTGCGCCTGTTCCGCACGCTATCATCATACTGCGCCTGTTCCCCACGCTATCATCATACAGCACCTGTTCCCCACGCTATCATCATACTGCGCCTGTTCCCCACGCTATCATCATACAGCACCTGTTCCCCACGCTATCATCATACAGCACCTGTTCCCCACGCTTTCATCATACAGCGCCTGTTCCCCACGCTATCATCATACTGCACCTGTTCCCCACGCTATCATCATACAGCACCTGTTCCCCACGCTATCATACAGCGCCTGTTCCTCACGCTATCATCATACAGCGCCTGTTCCCCACGCTATCATCATACTGCACCTGTTCCCCACGCTATCATCATACTGCGCCTGTTCCCCACGCTATCATCATACAGCGCCTGTTCCCCACGCTATCATCATACTGCACCTGTTCCCCACGCTTTCATCATACTGCGCCTGTTCCCCACGCTTTCATCATACTGTGCCTGTTCCCCACGCTATCATCATACTGCACCTGTTCCCCACGCTATCATCATACTGCGCCTGTTCCCCACGCTATCATCATACAGCGCCTGTTCCCCACGCTTTCATCATACAGCGCCTGTTCCCCACGTTATCATCATACAGCACCTGTTCCCCACGCTATCATCATACAGCGCCTGTTCCCCACGCTATCATCATACAGCGCCTGTTCCCCACGCTATCATCATACTGCACCTGTTCCCCACGCTTTCATCATACTGCGCCTGTTCCCCACGCTTTCATCATACTGCGCCTGTTCCCCACGCTATCATCATACTGCACCTGTTCCCCACGCTATCATCATACTGCGCCTGTTCCCCACGCTATCATCATACAGCGCCTGTTCCCCACGCTTTCATCATACAGCGCCTGTTCCCCACGCTATCATCATACTGCGCCTGTTCCCCACTCTATCATCATACAGCGCCTGTTCCCCACGCTATCATCATACTGCACCTGTTCCCCACTCTATCATCATACAGCGCCTGTTCCCCACGCTATCATCATACTGCGCCTGTTCCCCACGCTATCATCATACTGCACCTGTTCCCCACGCTATCATCATACTGCGCCTGTTCCCCACGCTATCATCATACTGCACCTGTTCCCCACACTATCATCATACTGCGCCTGTTCCCCACGCTATCATCATACAGCGCCTGTTCCCCACGCTATCATCATACTGCGCCTGTTCCCCACTCTATCATCATACAGCGCCTGATCCCCACGCTATCATCATACAGCACCTGTTCCCCACGCTATCATCATACTGCGCCTGTTCCCCACGCTATCATCATACTGCACCTGTTCCCCACGCTTTCATCATACTGCGCCTGTTCCCCACGCTTTCATCATACAGCGCCTGTTCCCCACGCTATCATCATACTGCGCCTGTTCCCCACTCTATCATCATACAGCGCCTGATCCCCACGCTATCATCATACAGCACCTGTTCCCCACGCTATCATCATACTGCGCCTGTTCCCCACGCTATCATCATACTGCACCTGTTCCTCACGCTATCATCATACAGCACCTGTTCCCCACGCTATCATCATACTGCGCCTGTTCCCCACGCTATCATCATACTGCACCTGTTCCTCACGCTATCATCATACTGCACCTGTTCCCCACGCTATCATCATACTGCGCCTGTTCCCCACGCTATCATCATACTGCGCCTGTTCCCCACGCTATCATCATACTGCGCCTGTTCCCCACGCTATCATCATACTGCACCTGTTCCCCACTCTATCATCATACAGCGCATGTTCCCCACGCTATCATCATACTGCACCTGTTCCCCACGCTATCATCATACTGCGCCTGTTCCCCACGCTATCATCATACAGCGCATGTTCCCCACGCTATCATCATACAGCGCCTGTTCCCCACGCTATCATCATCCTGCGCCTGTTCCGCACGCTATCATCATACAGCACCTGTTCCCCACGCTATCATCATACTGCGCCTGTTCCCCACGCTATCATCATACTGCACCTGTTCCCCACGCTATCATCATACTGCGCCTGTTCCCCACGCTATCATCATACAGCGCCTGTTCCCCACGCTATCATCATACTGCACCTGTTCCCCACGCTACCATCATACAGCGCCTGTTCCCCACGCTATCATCATCCTGCGCCTGTTCCGCACGCTATCATCATACAGCACCTGTTCCCCACGCTATCATCATACTGCGCCTGTTCCCCACGCTATCATCATACTGCACCTGTTCCCCACGCTATCATCATACTGCGCCTGTTCCCCACGCTATCATCATACAGCGCCTGTTCCCCACGCTATCATCATCCTGCGCCTGTTCCGCACGCTATCATCATACAGCACCTGTTCCGCACGCTATCATCATACAGCACCTGTTCCCCACGCTATCATCATACTGCGCCTGTTCCCCACGCTATCATCATACTGCACCTGTTCCCCACGCTATCATCATACTGCGCCTGTTCCCCACGCTATCATCATACAGCGCCTGTTCCCCACGCTATCATCATACTGCACCTGTTCCCCACGCTACCATCATACAGCGCCTGTTCCCCACGCTATCATCATCCTGCGCCTGTTCCGCACGCTATCATCATACAGCACCTGTTCCGCACGCTATCATCATACAGCGCCTGTTCCCCACGCTATCATCATACTGCACCTGTTCCCCACGCTATCATCATACTGCACCTGTTCCCCACGCTATCATCATACAGCACCTGTTCCCCACGCTATCATCATACTGCACCTGTTCCCCACGCTATCATCATACAGCGCCTGTTCCCCACGCTATCATCATACTGCGCCTGTTCCCCACGCTATCATCATACTGCGCCTGTTCCCCACGCTTTTATCATACTGCACCTGTTCCCCACACTATCATCATACTGCGCCTGTTCCCCACGCTATCATCATACTGCGCCTGTTCCCCACTCTATCATCATACTGCGCCTGTTCCCCACTCTATCATCATACTGCACCTGTTCCCCACGCTATCATCATACTGCGCCTGTTCCCCACGCTATCATCATACAGCGCCTGTTCCCCACGCTATCATCATACAGCGCCTGTTCCCCACGCTATCATCATACAGCGCCTGTTCCCCACGCTATCATCATACTGCGCCTGTTCCCCACGCTATCATCATACTGCACCTGTTCCGCACGCTATCATCATACTGCACCTGTTCCCCACGCTATCATCATACTGCGCCTGTTCCCCACGCTATCATCATACAGCGCCTGTTCCCCACGCTTTCATCATACTGCGCCTGTTCCCCACGCTATCATCATACAGCGCCTGTTCCCCACGCTATCATCATCCTGCGCCTGTTCCGCACGCTATCATCATACAGCGCCTGTTCCCCACGCTTTCATCATACTGCGCCTGTTCCCCACGCTACCATCATACAGCGCCTGTTCCCCACGCTATCATCATCCTGCGCCTGTTCCGCACGCTATCATCATACAGCACCTGTTCCCCACGCTATCATCATACTGCGCCTGTTCCCCACGCTATCATCATACTGCACCTGTTCCCCACGCTATCATCATACTGCGCCTGTTCCCCACGCTATCATCATACAGCGCCTGTTCCCCACGCTATCATCATCCTGCGCCTGTTCCGCACGCTATCATCATACAGCACCTGTTCCGCACGCTATCATCATACAGCACCTGTTCCCCACGCTATCATCATACTGCGCCTGTTCCCCACGCTATCATCATACTGCACCTGTTCCCCACGCTATCATCATACTGCGCCTGTTCCCCACGCTATCATCATACAGCGCCTGTTCCCCACGCTATCATCATACTGCACCTGTTCCCCACGCTACCATCATACAGCGCCTGTTCCCCACGCTATCATCATCCTGCGCCTGTTCCGCACGCTATCATCATACAGCACCTGTTCCGCACGCTATCATCATACAGCGCCTGTTCCCCACGCTATCATCATACTGCACCTGTTCCCCACGCTATCATCATACTGCACCTGTTCCCCACGCTATCATCATACAGCACCTGTTCCCCACGCTATCATCATACTGCACCTGTTCCCCACGCTATCATCATACAGCGCCTGTTCCCCACGCTATCATCATACTGCGCCTGTTCCCCACGCTATCATCATACTGCGCCTGTTCCCCACGCTTTCATCATACTGCACCTGTTCCCCACACTATCATCATACTGCGCCTGTTCCCCACGCTATCATCATACTGCGCCTGTTCCCCACTCTATCATCATACTGCGCCTGTTCCCCACTCTATCATCATACTGCACCTGTTCCCCACGCTATCATCATACTGCGCCTGTTCCCCACGCTATCATCATACAGCGCCTGTTCCCCACGCTATCATCATACAGCGCCTGTTCCCCACGCTATCATCATACAGCGCCTGTTCCCCACGCTATCATCATACTGCGCCTGTTCCCCACGCTATCATCATACTGCACCTGTTCCGCACGCTATCATCATACTGCACCTGTTCCCCACGCTATCATCATACTGCGCCTGTTCCCCACGCTATCATCATACAGCGCCTGTTCCCCACGCTTTCATCATACTGCGCCTGTTCCCCACGCTATCATCATACAGCGCCTGTTCCTCACGCTATCATCATACAGCGCCTGTTCCCCACGCTATCATCATACTGCGCCTGTTCCCCACGCTATCATCATACAGCGCCTGTTCCCCACGCTTTCATCATACTGCGCCTGTTCCCCACGCTATCATCATACAGCGCCTGTTCCCCACGCTATCATCATACTGCACCTGTTCCCCACGCTATCATCATACTGCACCTGTTCCCCACGCTATCATCATACTGCGCCTGTTCCCCACGCTATCATCATACTGCGCCTGTTCCGCACGCTATAATCATACAGCACCTGTTCCGCACGCTATCATCATACTGCGCCTGTTCCCCACGCTATCATCATACTGCACCTGTTCCCCACGCTATCATCATACAGCGCCTGTTCCGCACGCTATCATCATACTGCGCCTGTTCCCCACTCTATCATCATACAGCACCTGTTCCCCACGCTATCATCATACAGCGCCTGTTCCGCACACTTTCATCATACTGCGCCTGTTCCGCACGCTATCATCATACTGCGCCTGTTCCCCACGCTATCATCATACTGCGCCTGTTCCGCACGCTATCATCATACTGCGCCTGTTCCGCACGCTATCATCATACTGCGCCTGTTCCCCACACTATCATCATACAGCGCCTGTTCCCCACGCTTTCATCATACTGCACCTGTTCCCCACTCTATCATCATACTGCACCTGTTCCGCACGCTATCATCATACTGCACCTGTTCCCCACTCTATCATCATACAGCGCCTGTTCCCCACTCTATCATCATACTGCGCCTGTTCCCCACGCTATCATCATACAGCGCCTGTTCCCCACTCTATCATCATACTGCGCCTGTTCCCCACGCTATCATCATACAGCGCCTGTTCCCCACTCTATCATCATACTGCGCCTGTTCCCCACGCTATCATCATACAGCGCCTGTTCCCCACTCTATCATCATACTGCGCCTGTTCCCCACGCTATCATCATACAGCGCCTGTTCCCCACGCTATCATCATACTGCACCTGTTCTCCACTCTATCATCATACAGCGCCTGTTCCCCACGCTATCATCATACTGCACCTGTTCTCCACTGTATCATCATACAGCGCCTGTTCCCCACGCTATCATCATACTGCACCTGTTCCCCACCCTATCATCATACTGCGCCTGTTCCCCACCCTATCATCATACTGCACCTGTTCTCCACTCTATCATCATACTGCGCCTGTTCCCCACCCTATCATCATACTGCACCTGTTCCCCACTCTATCATCATACTGCACCTGTTCCCCACGCTATCATCATACTGCACCTGTTCCCCACCCTATCATCATACTGCACCTGTTCTCCACTCTATCATCATACTGCGCCTGTTCCCCACCCTATCATCATACTGCACCTGTTCTCCACTCTATCATCATACAGCGCCTGTTCCCCAAGCTATCATCATACTGCACCTGTTCCCCACGCTATCATCATACTGCACCTGTTCCCCACGCTATCATCATACTGCACCTGTTCTCCACTCTATCATCATACAGCGCCTGTTCCCCACCCTATCATCATACTGCACCTGTTCCCCACGCTATCATCATACTGCACCTGTTCCCCACGCTATCATCATACTGCACCTGTTCTCCACTCTATCATCATACAGCGCCTGTTCCCCACCCTATCATCATACTGCACCTGTTCCCCACTCTATCATCATACTGCACCTGTTCCCCACTCTATCATCATACAGCGCCTGTTCCCCACGCTATCATCATACTGCACCTGTTCCCCACTCTATCATCATACTGCGCCTGTTCCCCACTCTATCATCATACAGCGCCTGTTCCCCACGCTATCATCATACTGCACCTGTTCCCCACGCTATCATCATACAGTGCCTGTTCCCCACTCTATCATCATACTGCACCTGTTCCCCACGCTATCATCATACAGCGCCTGTTCCGCACACTATCATCATACTGCGCACGCTATCATCATACAGCACCTGTTCCGCACGCTATCATCATACTGCGCCTGTTCCCAACGCTATCATCATACTGCACCTGTTCCCCACGCTATCATCATAATGCACCTGTTCCCCACGCTATCATCATACTGCACCTGTTCCCCACGCTATCATCATACTGCACCTGTTCCCCACGCTATCATCATACTGCGCCTGTTCCCCACGCTATCATCATACTGCACCTGTTCCCCACGCTATCATCATACTGCACCTGTTCCCCACGCTATCATCATACTGCGCCTGTTCCCCACGCTATCATCATACTGCACCTGTTCCCCACGCTATCATCATACTGCGCCTGTTCCCCACGCTATCATCATACTGCACCTGTTCCCCACGCTATCATCATACTGCGCCTGTTCCCCACGCTATCATCATACTGCGCCTGTTCCCCACGCTATCATCATACTGCGCACACTATCATCATACTGCGCACGCTATCATCATACTGCACCTGTTCCCCACGCTATCATCATACAGTGCCTGTTCCCCACTCTATCATCATACTGCACCTGTTCCCCACGCTATCATCATACAGCGCCTGTTCCGCACACTATCATCATACTGCGCACGCTATCATCATACAGCACCTGTTCCGCACGCTATCATCATACTGCGCCTGTTCCCAACGCTATCATCATACTGCACCTGTTCCCCACGCTATCATCATACTGCACCTGTTCCCCACGCTATCATCATACTGCACCTGTTCCCCACGCTATCATCATACTGCACCTGTTCCCCACGCTATCATCATACTGCGCCTGTTCCCCACGCTATCATCATACTGCACCTGTTCCCCACGCTATCATCATACTGCACCTGTTCCCCACGCTATCATCATACTGCGCCTGTTCCCCACGCTATCATCATACTGCACCTGTTCCCCACGCTATCATCATACTGCGCCTGTTCCCCACGCTATCATCATACTGCGCCTGTTCCCCACGCTATCATCATACAGCGCCTGTTCCCCACGCTTTCATCATACTGCGCCTGTTCCCCACGCTATCATCATACAGCGCCTGTTCCCCACGCTATCATCATACTGCACCTGTTCCCCACGCTATCATCATACTGCACCTGTTCCCCACGCTATCATCATACTGCGCCTGTTCCCCACGCTATCATCATACTGCGCCTGTTCCGCACGCTATAATCATACAGCACCTGTTCCGCACACTATCATCATACTGCGCCTGTTCCCCACGCTATCATCATACTGCACCTGTTCCCCACGCTATCATCATACAGCGCCTGTTCCGCACGCTATCATCATACTGCGCCTGTTCCCCACTCTATCATCATACAGCGCCTGTTCCCCACGCTATCATCATACAGCGCCTGTTCCGCACACTTTCATCATACTGCGCCTGTTCCGCACGCTATCATCATACTGCGCCTGTTCCCCACGCTATCATCATACAGCGCCTGTTCCCCACGCTATCATCATACTGCGCCTGTTCCCCACTCTATCATCATACTGCACCTGTTCCCCACACTATCATCATACAGCGCCTGTTCCCCACGCTTTCATCATACTGCACCTGTTCCCCACGCTTTCATCATACTGCACCTGTTCCCCACTCTATCATCATACTGCGCCTGTTCCCCACTCTATCATCATACTGCGCCTGTTCCCCACGCTTTCATCATACTGCACCTGTTCCCCACGCTATCATCATACTGCGCCTGTTCCCCACACTATCATCATACAGCGCCTGTTCCCCACGCTTTCATCATACTGCACCTGTTCCCCACTCTATCATCATACTGCGCCTGTTCCCCACTCTATCATCATACTGCGCCTGTTCCCCACGCTTTCATCATACTGCACCTGTTCCCCACGCTATCATCATACTGCACCTGTTCCCCACGCTATCATCATACTGCACCTGTTCCCCACGCTATCATCATACTGCGCCTGTTCCCCACTCTATCATCATACTGCACCTGTTCCCCACTCTATCATCATACTGCGCCTGTTCCCCACGCTTTCATCATACTGCACCTGTTCCCCACGCTATCATCATACTGCACCTGTTCCCCACGCTATCATCATACAGCGCCTGTTCCCCACGCTATCATCATACTGCGCCTGTTCCCCACGCTATCATCATACTGCGCCTGTTCCCCACGCTATCATCATACAGCGCCTGTTCCGCACGCTATCATCATACAGCGCCTGTTCCCCACGCTATCATCATACAGTGCCTGTTCCGCACGCTATCATCATACAGCGCCTGTTCCCCACGCTATCATCATACAGCGCCTGTTCCCCACGCTATCATCATACTGCACCTGTTCCCCACTCTATCATCATACAGCGCCTGTTCCCCACGCTATCATCATACAGCGCCTGTTCCCCACGCTATCATCATACTGCACCTGTTCTCCACTCTATCATCATACTGCGCCTGTTCCCCACGCTATCATCATACTGCACCTGTTCTCCACTCTATCATCATACAGCGCCTGTTCCCCACCCTATCATCATACTGCACCTGTTCCCCACTCTATCATCATACTGCACCTGTTCCCCACTCTATCATCATACTGCACCTGTTCCCCACTCTATCATCATACTGCACCTGTTCCCCACGCTATCATCATACTGCACCTGTTCCCCACTCTATCATCATACTGCGCCTGTTCCCCACGCTATCATCATACTGCACCTGTTCCCCACTCTATCATCATACTGCGCCTGTTCCCCACTCTATCATCATACAGCGCCTGTTCCCCACGCTATCATCATACAGCGCCTGTTCCCCACGCTATCATCATACAGCGCCTGTTCCGCACACTATCATCATACTGCGCCTGTTCCCCACTCTATCATCATACTGCACCTGTTCCCCACGCTATCATCATACTGCGCCTGTTCCCCACACTATCATCATACTGCACCTGTTCCCCACTCTATCATCATACTGCACCTGTTCCCCACTCTATCATCATACTGCACCTGTTCCCCACGCTATCATCATACTGCACCTGTTCCCCACTCTATCATCATACTGCGCCTGTTCCCCACGCTATCATCATACTGCACCTGTTCCCCACTCTATCATCATACTGCGCCTGTTCCCCACTCTATCATCATACAGCGCCTGTTCCCCACGCTATCATCATACAGCGCCTGTTCCCCACGCTATCATCATACAGCACCTGTTCCGCACGCTATCATCATACTGCGCCTGTTCCCAACGCTATCATCATACTGCACCTGTTCCCCACGCTATCATCATACTGCACCTGTTCCCCACGCTATCATCATACTGCGCCTGTTCCCCACGCTATCATCATACTGCACCTGTTCCCCACGCTATCATCATACTGCGCCTGTTCCCCACGCTATCATCATACTGCACCTGTTCCCCACGCTATCATCATACTGCACCTGTTCCCCACGCTATCATCATACTGCGCCTGTTCCCCACGCTATCATCATACTGCACCTGTTCCCCACGCTATCATCATACTGCGCCTGTTCCCCACGCTATCATCATACTGCGCCTGTTCCCCACGCTATCATCATACAGCGCCTGTTCCCCACGCTATCATCATACTGCACCTGTTCCCCACGCTATCATCATACAGCGCCTGTTCCCCACGCTATCATCATACTGCGCCTGTTCCCCACGCTATCATCATACTGCACCTGTTCCCCACGTTATCATCATACAGCGCCTGTTCCCCACGCTATCATCATACTGCGCCTGTTCCCCACGCTATCATCATACTGCGCCTGTTCCCCACGCTATCATCATACTGCGCCTGTTCCCCACGCTATCATCATACTGCGCCTGTTCCCCACTCTATCATCATACTGCGCCTGTTCCCCACGCTATCATCATACTGCGCCTGTTCCCCACGCTATCATCATACTGCGCCTGTTCCCCACGCTATCATCATACTGCACCTGTTCCCCACGCTATCATCATACAGCGCCTGTTCCCCACACTATCATCATACTGCACCTGTTCCGCACGCTATCATCATACTGCGCCTGTTCCCCACACTATCATCATACTGCACCTGTTCCGCACGCTATCATCATACAGCGCCTGTTCCCCACGCTATCATCATACAGCGCCTGATCCCCACGCTATCATCATACTGCGCCTGTTCCCCACGCTATCATCATACAGCGCCTGTTCCCCACTCTATCATCATACAGCGCCTGTTCCCCACGCTATCATCATACAGCGCCTGATCCCCACGCTATCATCATACAGCGCCTGTTCCCCACGCTATCATCATACAGCGCCTGTTCCCCACTCTATCATCATACAGCGCCTGTTCCGCACGCTATCATCATACTGCACCTGTTCCCCACGCTTTCATCATACAGCGCCTGTTCCCCACGCTATCATCATACAGCGCCTGTTCCCCACGCTATCATCATACAGCGCCTGTTCCCCACGCTATCATCATACTGCGCCTGTTCCGTGCGCTATCATCATACTGCGCCTGATCCCCACGCTATCATCATACTGCGCCTGTTCCCCACGCTATCATCATACTGCACCTGTTCCGCACGCTATCATCATACAGCGCCTGTTCCCCACGCTATCATCATACAGCGCCTGTTCCCCACTCTATCATCATACTGCGCCTGTTCCCCACGCTATCATCATACTGCACCTGTTCCGCACGCTATCATCATACAGCGCCTGTTCCCCACGCTATCATCATACAGCGCCTGTTCCCCACTCTATCATCATACTGCGCCTGTTCCCCACGCTATCATCATACTGCACCTGTTCCCCACGCTATCATCATACTGCACCTGTTCCGTGCGCTATCATCATACTGCGCCTGATCCCCACGCTTTCATCATACTGCGCCTGTTCCGTGCGCTATCATCATACTGCGCCTGTTCCGCACGCTACCATCATACAGCGCCTGTTCCCCACGCTATCATCATACTGCGCCTGTTCCGTGCGCTATCATCATACTGCGCCTGATCCCCACGCTATCATCATACTGCGCCTGTTCCGAGCGCTATCATCATACTGCGCCTGTTCCGTGCGCTATCATCATACTGCGCCTGTTCCGCACGCTACCATCATACAGCGCCTGTTCCGCACGCTATCATCATACTGCACCTGTTCCGCACGCTTTCATCATACTGCGCCTGTTCCGAGCGCTATCATACTGCGCCTGTTCCGTGCGCTATCATCATACAGCGCCTGATCCCCACGCTATCATCATACTGCACCTGTTCCCCACGCTATCATCATACTGCGCCTGTTCCCCACGCTATCATCATACAGCACCTGTTCCCCACGCTATCATCATACTGCGCCTGATCCCCACGCTATCATCATACTGCACCTGTTCCCCACGCTATCATCATACTGCGCCTGTTCCCCACGCTATCATCATACTGCACCTGTTCCCCACGCTATCATCATACTGCGCCTGTTCCCCACGCTATCATCATACTGCACCTGTTCCCCACTCTATCATCATACAGCACCTGTTCCCCACGCTATCATCATACTGCGCCTGTTCCGCACGCTACCATCATACAGCGCCTGTTCCGCACGCTATCATCATACTGCGCCTGTTCCGCACGCTACCATCATACAGCGCCTGTTCCGTGCGCTATCATCATACTGCGCCTGTTCCGTGCGCTATCATCATACTGCGCCTGTTCCGTGCGCTATCATCATACTGCGCCTGTTCCGCACGCTACCATCATACTGCGCCTGTTCCCCACGCTATCATCATACTGCGCCTGTTCCCCACTCTATCATCATACTGCGCCTGTTCCCCACGCTTTCATCATACTGCACCTGTTCCCCACGCTATCATCATACTGCGCCTGTTCCCCACGCTATCATCATACTGCGCCTGTTCCCCACGCTATCATCATACTGCGCCTGTTCCCCACGCTATCATCATACAGCACCTGTTCCGCACGCTATCATCATACAGCGCCTGTTCCCCACGCTATCATCATACTGCGCCTGTTCCCCACGCTATCATCATACAGCGCCTGTTCCCCACACTATCATCATACAGCGCATGTTCCCCACGCTATCATCATACAGCGCCTGTTCCCCACTCTATCATCATACAGCGCCTGTTCCCCACGCTATCATCATACAGCGCCTGTTCCCCACGCTATCATCATACTGCGCCTGTTCCCCACTCTATCATCATACTGCGCCTGTTCCCCACTCTATCATCATACAGCGCCTGTTCCCCACGCTTTCATCATACAGCGCCTGTTCCCCACGCTATCATCATACTGCGCCTGTTCCCCACGCTTTCATCATACAGCGCCTGTTCCCCACGCTATCATCATACTGCGCCTGTTCCCCACTCTATCATCATACAGCGCCTGTTCCCCACGCTTTCATCATACAGCGCCTGTTCCCCACGCTATCATCATACTGCGCCTGTTCCCCACGCTATCATCATACAGCGCCTGTTCCCCACTCTATCATCATACAGCGCCTGTTCCCCACGCTATCATCATACAGCGCCTGTTCCCCACGCTATCATCATACTGCGCCTGTTCCCCACTCTATCATCATACAGCGCCTGTTCCCCACGCTTTCATCATACAGCGCCTGTTCCCCACGCTATCATCATACTGCGCCTGTTCCCCACGCTATCATCATACTGCACCTGTTCCCCACGCTATCATCATACTGCGCCTGTTCCCCACGCTTTCATCATACTGCGCCTGTTCCCCACGCTTTCATCATACTGCGCCTGTTCCCCACTCTATCATCATACTGCACCTGTTCCCCACGCTATCATCATACAGCGCCTGTTCCCCACGCTATCATCATACAGCGCCTGTTCCGCACGCTATCATCATACTGCGCCTGTTCCCCACGCTATCATCATACTGCGCCTGTTCCGCACGCTATCATCATACAGCGCCTGTTCCGCACGCTTTCATCATACAGCGCCTGTTCCGCACGCTTTCATCATACAGCGCCTGTTCCGCACGCTATCATCATACTGCGCCTGTTCCGCACGCTATCATCATACAGCGCCTGTTCCGCACGCTTTCATCATACTGCGCCTGTTCCGCACGCTTTCATCATACAGCGCCTGTTCCCCACACTATCATCATACTGCGCCTGTTCCCCACGCTATCATCATACTGCGCCTGTTCCCCACGCTATCATCATACTGCGCCTGTTCCCCACGCTATCATCATACTGCACCTGTTCCCCACGCTATCATCATACTGCACCTGTTCCCCACGCTATCATCATACTGCACCTGTTCCCCACGCTATCATCATACTGCGCCTGATCCCCACGCTATCATCATACAGCGCCTGTTCCCCACGCTATCATCATACTGCGCCTGTTCCCCACGCTTTCATCATACTGCGCCTGTTCCCCACGCTATCATCATACAGCGCCTGTTCCCCACGCTATCATCATGCAGCGCCTGTTCCCCACTCTATCATCATACAGCGCCTGTTCCCCACGCTATCATCATACTGCGCCTGTTCCCCACGCTTTCATCATACTGCGCCTGTTCCCCACGCTATCATCATACAGCGCCTGTTCCCCACGCTATCATCATGCAGCGCCTGTTCCCCACTCTATCATCATACAGCGCCTGTTCCCCACGCTATCATCATACTGCACCTGTTCCCCACGCTATCATCATACTGCGCCTGTTCCCCACGCTTTCATCATACTGCGCCTGTTCCCCACGCTATCATCATACAGCGCCTGTTCCCCACGCTATCATCATGCAGCGCCTGTTCCCCACTCTATCATCATGCAGCGCCTGTTCCCCACGCTATCATCATACTGCACCTGTTCCCCACTCTATCATCATACTGCGCCTGTTCCCCACGCTATCATCATACAGCGCCTGTTCCCCACGCTATCATCATACAGCGCCTGTTCCCCACTCTATCATCATACAGCGCCTGTTCCCCACGCTATCATCATACTGCACCTGTTCCCCACTCTATCATCATGCAGCGCCTGTTCCCCACTCTATCATCATACAGCGCCTGTTCCCCACTCTATCATCATACTGCACCTGTTCCCCACTCTATCATCATACTGCGCCTGTTCCCCACGCTATCATCATACAGCGCCTGTTCCCCACGCTATCATCATACAGCGCCTGTTCCCCACGCTATCATCATACTGCGCCTGTTCCCCACTCTATCATCATACAGCGCCTGTTCCCCACTCTATCATCATACAGCGCCTGTTCCCCACGCTATCATCATACAGCACCTGTTCCCCACGCTATCATCATACAGCGCCTGTTCCCCACGCTATCATCATACTGCACCTGTTCCCCACGCTATCATCATACAGCGCCTGTTCCCCACGCTATCATCATACTGCACCTGTTCCCCACTCTATCATCATACAGCGCCTGTTCCGCACGCTATCATCATACAGCGCCTGTTCCCCACGCTATCATCATACTGCACCTGTTCCCCACTCTATCATCATACTGCGCCTGTTCCCCACGCTATCATCATACTGCGCCTGTTCCCCACGCTATCATCATACTGCGCCTGTTCCCCACGCTATCATCATACTGCACCTGTTCCCCACGCTATCATCATACTGCGCCTGTTCCCCACGCTATCATCATACTGCGCCTGTTCCCCACTCTATCATCATACAGCGCCTGTTCCCCACGCTATCATCATACTGCGCCTGTTCCCCACGCTATCATCATACTGCACCTGTTCCCCACGCTATCATCATACTGCGCCTGTTCCCCACGCTATCATCATACAGCGCCTGTTCCCCACTCTATCATCATACAGCGCCTGTTCCCCACGCTATCATCATACTGCACCTGTTCCCCACTCTATCATCATACTGCGCCTGTTCCCCACGCTATCATCATACTGCACCTGTTCCCCACGCTATCATCATACTGCGCCTGTTCCCCACGCTATCATCATACTGCGCCTGTTCCCCACTCTATCATCATACAGCGCCTGTTCCGCACGCTATCATCATACTGCGCCTGTTCCCCACGCTATCATCATACTGCGCCTGTTCCGCGCGCTATCATCATACTGCGCCTGTTCCGCACGCTATCATCATACTGCGCCTGTTCCCCACGCTTTCATCATACAGCGCCTGTTCCCCACGCTATCATCATACTGCGCCTGTTCCCCACGCTTTCATCATACAGCGCCTGTTCCCCACGCTATCATCATACTGCACCTGTTCCCCACGCTATCATCATACAGCACCTGTTCCCCACACTATCATCATACAGCACCTGTTCCCCACGCTATCATCATACTGCGCCTGTTCCCCACGCTATCATCATACAGCACCTGTTCCCCACGCTATCATCATACTGCGCCTGTTCCGTGCGCTATCATCATACTGCGCCTGATCCCCACGCTATCATCATACTGCGCCTGTTCCCCACGCTATCATCATACTGCACCTGTTCCCCACGCTATCATCATACTGCGCCTGTTCCGTGCGCTATCATCATACTGCGCCTGATCCCCACGCTATCATCATACTGCGCCTGTTCCCCACGCTATCATCATACTGCGCCTGTTCCCCACTCTATCATCATACTGCGCCTGTTCCGAGCGCTATCATACTGCGCCTGTTCCGTGCGCTATCATCATACTGCGCCTGTTCCGCGCGCTATCATCATACTGCGCCTGTTCCCCACGCTATCATCATACTGCGCCTGTTCCCCACGCTATCATCATACAGCGCCTGTTCCCCACGCTATCATCATACTGCGCCTGTTCCCCACGCTATCATCATACAGCGCCTGTTCCCCACGCTATCATCATACTGCGCCTGTTCCCCACGCTTTCATCATACTGCGCCTGTTCCCCACGCTATCATCATACAGCGCCTGTTCCCCACGCTATCATCATACTGCACCTGTTCCCCACGCTATCATCATACAGCGCCTGTTCCCCACGCTATCATCATACTGCACCTGTTCCCCACGCTATCATCATACTGCACCTGTTCCCCACGCTATCATCATACTGCGCCTGTTCCCCACGCTATCATCATACTGCACCTGTTCCCCACGCTATCATCATACTGCACCTGTTCCCCACGCTATCATCATACAGCGCCTGTTCCCCACGCTATCATCATACAGCGCCTGTTCCCCACGCTTTCATCATACTGCGCCTGTTCCCCACGCTATCATCATACTGCACCTGTTCCCCACGCTATCATCATACTGCACCTGTTCCCCACTCTATCATCATACTGCACCTGTTCCCCACTCTATCATCATACTGCACCTGTTCCCCACGCTATCATCATACTGCACCTGTTCCCCACTCTATCATCATACTGCACCTGATCCCCACGCTATCATCATACAGCGCCTGTTCCCCACGCTTTCATCATACTGCACCTGTTCCCCACTCTATCATCATACTGCGCCTGTTCCCCACGCTTTCATCATACTGCGCCTGTTCCCCACGCTTTCATCATACTGCACCTGTTCCCCACGCTATCATCATACTGCGCCTGTTCCCCACGCTTTCATCATACTGCACCTGTTCCCCACGCTATCATCATACTGCACCTGTTCCCCACACTTTCATCATACTGCACCTGTTCCCCACGCTATCATCATACAGCGCCTGTTCCTCACGCTATCATCATACAGCGCCTGTTCCCCACGCTTTCATCATACTGCACCTGTTCCCCACTCTATCATCATACTGCGCCTGTTCCCCACGCTTTCATCATACTGCACCTGTTCCCCACGCTATCATCATACTGCACCTGTTCCCCACACTTTCATCATACTGCACCTGTTCCCCACGCTATCATCATACAGCGCCTGTTCCTCACGCTATCATCATACAGCGCCTGTTCCCCACGCTTTCATCATACTGCGCCTGTTCCCCACGCTTTCATCATACAGCGCCTGTTCCCCACTCTATCATCATACTGCGCCTGTTCCCCACGCTTTCATCATACTGCACCTGTTCCCCACGCTATCATCATACAGCGCCTGTTCCGCACGCTATCATCATACTGCGCCTGTTCCCCACGCTATCATCATACTGCACCTGTTCCCCACGCTATCATCATACTGCGCCTGTTCCCCACGCTATCATCATACTGCGCCTGTTCCCCACGCTATCATCATACAGCGCCTGTTCCCCACTCTATCATCATACTGCACCTGTTCCCCACGCTATCATCATACTGCACCTGTTCCCCACGCTATCATCATACAGCGCCTGTTCCGCACGCTATCATCATACAGCGCCTGTTCCCCACGCTATCATCATACAGCGCCTGTTCCCCACTCTATGATCATACAGCGCCTGTTCCCCACGCTATCATCATACTGCGCCTGTTCCGCACTCTATCATCATACTGCACCTGTTACCCACTCTATCATCATACTGCGCCTGTTCCCCACGCTATCATCATACAGCGCCTGTTCCCCACGCTATCATCATACTGCACCTGTTCCCCACGCTTTCATCATACAGCGCCTGTTCCCCACGCTTTCATCATACTGCACCTGTTCCCCACGCTATCATCATACAGCGCCTGTTCCGCACGCTATCATCATACTGCGCCTGTTCCCCACGCTATCATCATACTGCACCTGTTCCCCACGCTATCATCATACAGCGCCTGTTCCGCACGCTATCATCATACTGCGCCTGTTCCCCACGCTATCATCATACTGCACCTGTTCCCCACGCTATCATCATACAGCGCCTGTTCCCCACGCTATCATCATACAGCGCCTGTTCCGCACGCTATCATCATACTGCGCCTGTTCCCCACGCTATCATCATACTGCACCTGTTCCCCACGCTATCATCATACAGCGCCTGTTCCCCACGCTATCATCATACTGCACCTGTTCCCCACTCTATCATCATACTGCACCTGTTCCCCACGCTATCATCATACTGCACCTGTTCCCCACGCTATCATCATACAGCGCCTGTTCCCCACGCTATCATCATACTGCACCTGTTCCCCACTCTATCATCATACTGCACCTGTTCCCCACTCTATCATCATACTGCACCTGTTCCCCACGCTTTCATCATACTGCACCTGTTCCCCACGCTATCATCATACAGCGCCTGTTCCGCACGCTATCATCATACTGCGCCTGTTCCCCACGCTATCATCATACAGCACCTGTTCCCCACGCTATCATCATACAGCACCTGTTCCCCACACTATCATCATACAGCGCCTGTTCCCCACGCTATCATCATACTGCACCTGTTCCCCACGCTATCATCATGCAGCGCCTGTTCCCCACGCTATCATCATACTGCACCTGTTCCCCACTCTATCATCATACTGCACCTGTTCCCCACGCTATCATCATACTGCACCTGTTCCCCACGCTATCATCATACAGCGCCTGTTCCCCACGCTATCATCATACTGCACCTGTTCCCCACTCTATCATCATACTGCACCTGTTCCCCACTCTATCATCATACTGCACCTGTTCCCCACGCTTTCATCATACTGCACCTGTTCCCCACGCTATCATCATACAGCGCCTGTTCCGCACGCTATCATCATACTGCGCCTGTTCCCCACGCTATCATCATACTGCACCTGTTCCCCACGCTATCATCATACTGCACCTGTTCCCCACGCTATCATCATACTGCACCTGTTCCCCACGCTATCATCATACAGCGCCTGTTCCCCACGCTATCATCATACTGCACCTGTTCCCCACGCTATCATCATACTGCACCTGTTCCCCACTCTATCATCATACTGCACCTGTTCCCCACGCTTTCATCATACTGCACCTGTTCCCCACGCTATCATCATACTGCACCTGTTCCCCACTCTATCATCATACTGCGCCTGTTCCCCACGCTTTCATCATACAGCGCCTGTTCCCCACTCTATCATCATACTGCGCCTGTTCCCCACTCTATCATCATACTGCGCCTGTTCCCCACGCTTTCATCATACAGCGCCTGTTCCCCACTCTATCATCATACTGCGCCTGTTCCCCACGCTTTCATCATACTGCACCTGTTCCCCACGCTATCATCATACAGCGCCTGTTCCCCACGCTATCATCATACTGCACCTGTTCCCCACTCTATCATCATACTGCACCTGTTCCCCACTCTATCATCATACTGCACCTGTTCCCCACGCTATCATCATACAGCGCCTGTTCCCCACGCTATCATCATACTGCACCTGTTCCCCACGCTATCATCATACTGCACCTGTTCCGCACGCTATCATCATACTGCGCCTGTTCCCCACGCTATCATCATACTGCGCCTGTTCCCCACACTTTCATCATACAGCGCCTGTTCCCCACGCTATCATCATACTGCGCCTATTCTCCCCACGCTATCATCATACTGCACCTGTTCCGCACGCTATCATCATACTGCACCTGTTCCCCACACTATCATCATACTGCGCCTGTTCCCCACGCTATCATCATACTGCACCTGTTCCCCACGCTATCATCATACTGCACCTGTTCCCCACGCTATCATCATACTGCGCCTGTTCCCCACGCTATCATCATACTGCGCCTGTTCCCCACGCTATCATCATACTGCGCCTGTTCCCCACGCTATCATCATACTGCACCTGATCCCCACGCTATCATCATACTGCGCCTGTTCCCCACACTATCATCATACTGCGCCTATTCTCCCCACGCTATCATCATACTGCGCCTGTTCCGAGCGCTATCATACTGCGCCTGTTCCGTGCGCTATCATCATACTGCGCCTGTTCCGAACGCTATCATCATACTGCGCCTGTTCCGTGCGCTATCATCATACTGCACCTGTTCCGCACGCTATCATCATACTGCGCCTGTTCCGCACGCTATCATCATACTGCGCCTGTTCCCCACGCTTTCATCATACTGCGCCTGTTCCTCACGCTATCATCATACTGCACCTGTTCCGCACGCTATCATCATACTGCGCCTGTTCCCCACGCTTTCATCATACTGCGCCTGTTCCCCACGCTATCATCATACAGCGCCTGTTCCCCACTCTATCATCATACTGCGCCTGTTCCCCACGCTATCATCATACTGCGCCTGTTCCCCACGCTATCATCATACTGCGCCTGTTCCCCACTCTATCATCATACTGCACCTGTTCCTCACGCTATCATCATACTGCGCCTGTTCCCCACTCTATCATCATACAGCGCCTGTTCTCCACGCTATCATCATACTGCGCCTGTTCCCCACGCTATCATCATACTGCACCTGTTCCCCACGCTATCATCATACTGCACCTGTTCCTCACGCTATCATCATACTGCGCCTGTTCCCCACGCTATCATCATACTGCACCTGTTCCCCACGCTATCATCATACTGCACCTGTTCTCCACGCTATCATCATACTGCACCTGTTCCTCACGCTATCATCATACTGCACCTGTTCCCCACGCTATCATCATACTGCACCTGTTCTCCACGCTATCATCATACAGCGCCTGTTCCTCACGCTATCATCATACTGCACCTGTTCTCCACGCTATCATCATACTGCACCTGTTCCTCACGCTATCATCATACTGCACCTGTTCCCCACGCTATCATCATACTGCACCTGTTCTCCACGCTATCATCATACTGCACCTGTTCTCCACGCTATCATCATACTGCACCTGTTCCCCACGCTATCATCATACTGCACCTGTTCTCCACGCTATCATCATACTGCACCTGTTCCTCACGCTATCATCATACTGCACCTGTTCCCCACGCTATCATCATACTGCACCTGTTCCTCACGCTATCATCATACTGCACCTGTTCCCCACGCTATCATCATACTGCACCTGTTCTCCACGCTATCATCATACTGCACCTGTTCCTCACGCTATCATCATACTGCACCTGTTCCTCACGCTATCATCATACTGCACCTGTTCCTCACGCTATCATCATACTGCACCTGTTCCCCACGCTATCATCATACTGCGCCTGTTCTCCACGCTATCATCATACTGCACCTGTTCCTCACGCTATCATCATACTGCGCCTGTTCCTCACGCTATCATCATACTGCACCTGTTCCCCACGCTATCATCATACTGCACCTGTTCTCCACGCTATCATCATACTGCACCTGTTCCTCACGCTATCATCATACTGCACCTGTTCCCCACGCTATCATCATACTGCACCTGTTCCTCACGCTATCATCATACTGCACCTGTTCCTCACGCTATCATCATACTGCGCCTGTTCCCCACGCTATCATCATACTGCGCCTGTTCCCCACGCTTTCATCATACTGCGCCTGTTCCCCACGCTATCATCATACAGCGCCTGTTCCGTGCGCTATCATCATACTGCGCCTGTTCCCCACGCTATCATCATACTGCGCCTGTTCTCCACGCTATCATCATACTGCGCCTGTTCCCCACTCTATCATCATACTGCACCTGTTCCTCACGCTATCATCATACTGCGCCTGTTCCCCACGCTATCATCATACTGCGCCTGTTCCCCACGCTATCATCATACAGCGCCTGTTCCCCACGCTATCATCATACTGCACCTGTTCCCCACGCTATCATCATACTGCGCCTGTTCCCCACGCTATCATCATACAGCGCCTGTTCCCCACGCTATCATCATACTGCACCTGTTCCCCACTCTATCATCATACAGCGCCTGTTCCCCACTCTATCATCATACAGCGCCTGTTCCCCACGCTATCATCATACTGCGCCTGTTCCCCACGCTATCATCATACTGCGCCTGTTCCGTGCGCTATCATCATACTGCACCTGTTCCCCACGCTATCATCATACTGCGCCTGTTCCCCACGCTATCATCATACTGCGCCTGTTCCCCACGCTATCATCATACAGCGCCTGTTCCCCACACTATCATCATACTGCGCCTGTTCCCCACGCTATCATCATACTGCACCTGTTCCCCACTCTATCATCATACAGCGCCTGTTCCCCACGCTATCATCATACAGCACCTGTTCCCCACGCTATCATCATACTGCGCCTGTTCCGTGCGCTATCATCATACTGCGCCTGTTCCCCACACTATCATCATACAGCGCCTGTTCCCCACGCTATCATCATACTGCGCCTGTTCCGTGCGCTATCATCATACTGCGCCTGTTCCCCACACTATCATCATACAGTACCTGTTCCCCACGCTATCATCATACAGCACCTGTTCCCCACGCTATCATCATACTGCGCCTGTTCCCCACGCTATCATCATACAGCGCCTGTTCCGCACGCTACCATCATACTGCACCTGTTCCGTGCGCTATCATCATACTGCACCTGTTCCCCACGCTATCATCATACAGCGCCTGTTCCCCACGCTATCATCATACAGCGCCTGTTCCTCACGCTATCATCATACTGCGCCTGTTCCCCACGCTATCATCATACTGCGCCTGTTCCCCACGCTATCATCATACTGCGCCTGATCCCCACGCTATCATCATACTGCACCTGTTCCGCACGCTATCATCATACTGCGCCTGTTCCCCACGCTATCATCATACTGCGCCTGTTCCCCACGCTATCATCATACTGCGCCTGATCCCCACGCTATCATCATACTGCACCTGTTCCCCACGCTATCATCATACTGCGCCTGATCCCCACGCTATCATCATACTGCACCTGTTCCGCACGCTATCATCATCCTGCGCCTGTTCCGCACGCTATCATCATACAGCGCCTGTTCCGCACGCTATCATCATACAGCGCCTGTTCCGCACGCTATCATCATACAGCACCTGTTCCCCACGCTATCATCATACTGCGCCTGTTCCCCACGCTATCATCATACTGCGCCTGATCCCCACGCTATCATCATACTGCACCTGTTCCCCACGCTATCATCATACTGCACCTGTTCCGCACGCTATCATCATCCTGCGCCTGTTCCGCACGCTATCATCATACAGCGCCTGTTCCGCACGCTATCATCATACAGCGCCTGTTCCGCACGCTATCATCATACAGCGCCTGTTCCGCACGCTATCATCATACAGCACCTGTTCCCCACGCTATCATCATACAGCACCTGTTCCCCACGCTATCATCATACTGCGCCTGTTCCGAGCGCTATCATCATACTGCGCCTGTTCCGCACGCTACCATCATACAGCGCCTGTTCCGCACGCTATCATCATACTGCGCCTGTTCCCCACGCTATCATCATACTGCACCTGTTCCCCACGCTATCATCATACTGCGCCTGTTCCGAGCGCTATCATCATACTGCGCCTGTTCCGCACGCTACCATCATACAGCGCCTGTTCCGCACGCTATCATCATACAGCGCCTGTTCCTCACGCTATCATCATACTGCACCTGTTCCGCACGCTATCATCATACAGCGCCTGTTCCGCACGCTATCATCATACAGCGCCTGTTCCGCACGCTATCATCATACAGCGCCTGTTCCGCACGCTATCATCATACAGCGCCTGTTCCCCACGCTATCATCATACTGCGCCTGTTCCCCACTCTATCATCATACTGCGCCTGTTCCCCACGCTATCATCATACTGCACCTGTTCCCCACGCTTTCATCATACTGCGCCTGTTCCCCACGCTATCATCAAACAGCGCCTGTTCCCCACGCTTTCATCATACAGCGCCTGTTACCCACTCTATCATCATACTGCGCCTGTTCCCCACGCTTTCATCATACAGCGCCTGTTCCCCACGCTATCATCATACAGCGCCTGTTCCCCACGCTATCATCATACTGCGCCTGTTCCCCACGCTACCATCATACAGCGCCTGTTCCCCACGCTATCATCATACTGCGCCTGTTCCCCACGCTATCATCATACTGCACCTGTTCCCCACGCTATCATCATACTGCACCTGTTCCCCACGCTTTCATCATACTGCACCTGTTCCCCACGCTATCATCATACTTCGCCTGATCCCCACGCTATCATCATACTGCGCCTGTTCCCCACGCTTTCATCATACAGCGTCTGTTCCCCACGCTATCATACTGCGCCTGTTCCCCACTCTATCATCATACTGCGCCTGTTCCCCACGCTTTCATCATACTGCACCTGTTCCCCACGCTATCATCATACTGCGCCTGATCCCCACGCTATCATCATACAGCGCCTGTTCCCCACTCTATCATCATACTGCGCCTGATCCCCACGCTATCATCATACTGCGCCTGATCCCCACACTATCATCATACTACGCCTGTTCCCCACGCTTTCATCATACTGCGCCTGTTCCCCACGCTTTCATCATACTGCGCCTGTTCCCCACGCTTTCATCATACAGCGCATGTTCCCCACGCTATCATCATACTGCGCCTGTTCCCCACGCTATCATCATACTGCACCTGTTCCCCACGCTATCATCATACTGCGCCTGTTCCCCACGCTATCATCATACTGCACCTGTTCCCCACGCTATCATCATCCTGCGCCTGTTCCCCACGCTATCATCATACAGCGCCTGTTCCCCACGCTATCATCATACTGCGCCTGTTCCGCACGGTATCATCATACTACGCCTGTTCCCCACGCTATCATCATACAGCGCCTGTTCCCCACGCTATCATCATACAGCGCCTGTTCCCCACGCTATCATCATACTGCACCTGTTCCGCACGCTATCATCATACTGCGCCTGTTCCGCACGGTATCATCATACTACGCCTGTTCCCCACGCTATCATCATACAGCGCCTGTTCCCCACGCTATCATCATACAGCGCCTGTTCCCCACGCTATCATCATACAGCGCCTGTTCCCCACGCTATCATCATACAGCGCCTGTTCCCCACGCTATCATCATACTGCGCCTGTTCCCCACGTTATCATCATACAGCGCCTGTTCCCCACGCTATCATCATACTGCGCCTGTTCCCCACGCTATCATCATACTGCGCCTGTTCCTCACGCTATCATCATACAGATCCTGTTCCCCACGCTATCATCATACAGCGCCTGTTCCCCGCGCTTTCATCATACTGCGCCTGTTCCCCACGCTATCATCATACTGCGCCTGTTCCCCACGCTATCATCATACAGCGCCTGTTCCCCACGCTATCATCATACTGCGCCTGTTCCCCACTCTATCATCATACAGCGCCTGTTCCCCACGCTATCATCATACAGCGCCTGTTCCCCACGCTTTCATCATACTGCGCCTGTTCCCCACGCTATCATCATACAGCGCCTGTTCCCCACGCTATCATCATACAGCGCCTGTTCCCCACGCTATCATCATACAGCGCCTATTCCCCACTCTATCATCATACAGCGCCTGTTCCCCACGCTATCATCATACAGCGCCTGTTCCCCACGCTTTCATCATACTGCGCCTGTTCCCCACGCTATCATCATACAGCGCCTGTTCCCCACGCTATCATCATACAGCGCCTGTTCCCCACGCTATCATCATACAGCACCTGTTCCCCACTCTATCATCATACAGCGCCTGTTCCCCACGCTATCATCATACTGCACCTGTTCCCCACGCTATCATCATACAGCGCCTGTTCCCCACGCTATCATCATACTGCGCCTGTTCCCCACTCTATCATCATACTGCGCCTGTTCCCCACGCTATCATCATACTGCGCCTGTTCCCCACGCTATCATCATACAGCGCCTGTTCCCCACACTATCATCATACAGCGCCTGTTCCCCACGCTATCATCATACTGCGCCTGTTCCCCACGCTATCATCATACTGCACCTGTTCCCCACGCTATCATCATACTGCGCCTGTTCCCCACGCTATCATCATACTGCGCCTGTTCCCCACGCTATCATCATACTGCGCCTGTTCCCCACGCTATCATCATACTGCGCCTGTTCCCCACGCTATCATCATACTGCGCCTGTTCCCCACGCTATCATCATACTGCGCCTGTTCCGCACGCTATCATCATACTGCGCCTGTTCCCCACGCTATCATCATACAGCGCCTGATCCCCACGCTATCATCATACAGCGCCTGTTCCCCACACTATCATCATACTGCGCCTGTTCCCCACGCTATCATCATACTGCACCTGTTCCCCACGCTATCATCATACTGCACCTGTTCCGCACGCTTTCATCATACTGCGCCTGTTCCCCACGCTATCATCATACTGCGCCTGATCCCCACGCTATCATCATACAGCGCCTGTTCCCCACACTATCATCATACTGCGCCTGTTCCCCACGCTATCATCATACTGCACCTGTTCCCCACGCTATCATCATACTGCACCTGTTCCCCACGCTTTCATCATACTGCGCCTGTTCTCCACGCTTTCTTCAAACTGCGCCTGTTCCCCACGCTATCATCATACAGCGCCTGTTCCCCACGCTTTCATCATACTGCGCCTGTTCCCCACGCTTTCATCATACAGCGCCTGTTCCCCACGCTATCATCATACAGCGCCTGTTCCCCACGCTTTCATCATACTGCGCCTGTTCCCCACGCTATCATCATACTGCACCTGTTCCCCACGCTTTCATCATACAGCGCCTGTTCCCCACACTATCATCATACTGCGCCTGTTCCCCACGCTTTCATCATACTGCGCCTGTTCCCCACGCTTTCATCATACTGCGCCTGTTCCCCACGCTTTCATCATACAGCGCCTGTTCCCCACGCTATCATCATACTGCACCTGTTCCCCACGCTATCATCATACTGCGCCTGTTCCCCACGCTATCATCATACAGCGCCTGTTCCCCACGCTTTCATCATACTGCGCCTGTTCCCCACGCTATCATCATACTGCACCTGTTCCCCACGCTTTCATCATACAGCGCCTGTTCCCCACACTATCATCATACTGCGCCTGTTCCCCACGCTATCATCATACTGCGCCTGTTCCCCACGCTTTCATCATACAGCGCCTGTTCCCCACACTATCATCATACTGCGCCTGTTCCCCACGCTTTCATCATACTGCGCCTGTTCCCCACGCTTTCATCATACTGCGCCTGTTCCCCACGCTATCATCATACTGCACCTGTTCCCCACGCTTTCATCATACTGCGCCTGTTCCCCACGCTTTCATCATACTGCGCCTGTTCTCCACGCTTTCTTCAAACTGCGCCTGTTCCCCACGCTATCATCATACAGCGCCTGTTCCCCACGCTTTCATCATACTGCGCCTGTTCCCCACGCTTTCATCATACAGCGCCTGTTCCCCACGCTATCATCATACAGCGCCTGTTCCCCACGCTTTCATCATACTGCGCCTGTTCCCCACGCTTTCATCATACTGCGCCTGTTCCCCACGCTATCATCATACTGCGCCTGTTCCCCACGCTTTCATCATACAGCGCCTGTTCCCCACACTATCATCATACTGCGCCTGTTCCCCACGCTTTCATCATACAGCGCCTGTTCCCCACGCTTTCATCATACTGCGCCTGTTCCCCACGCTATCATCATACTGCACCTGTTCCCCACGCTATCATCATACTGCACCTGTTCTCCACGCTACCATCATACTGCGCCTGTTCCTCACGCTATCATCATACTGCACCTGTTCCCCACGCTTTCATCATACTGCGCCTGTTCCCCACGCTTTCATCATACTGCGCCTGTTCCCCACGCTATCATCATACTGCACCTGTTCCCCACGCTTTCATCATACTGCGCCTGTTCCCCACGCTTTCATCATACAGCGTCTATTCTCCCCACTCTATCATCATATTGCACCTGTTCCCCACTCTATCATCATACTGCACCTGTTCCCCACGCTTTCATCATACTGCGCCTGTTCCCCACGCTATCATCATACTGCACCTGTTCCCCACGCTTTCATCATACTGCGCCTGTTCCCCACGCTTTCATCATACTGCGCCTGTTCCCCACGCTATCATCATACTGCACCTGTTCCCCACGCTTTCATCATACTGCGCCTGTTCCCCACGCTTTCATCATACAGCGTCTATTCTCCCCACTCTATCATCATATTGCACCTGTTCCCCACTCTATCATCATACTGCACCTGTTCCCCACGCTATCATCATACTGCACCTGTTCCCCACACTATCATCATACTGCACCTGTTCCCCACACTATCATCATACTGCGCCTGTTCCCCACTCTATCATCATACAGCACCTGTTCCCCACGCTATCATCATACTGCGCCTGTTCCCCACGCTTTCATCATACTGCGCCTGTTCCCCACACTATCATCATACAGCGCCTGTTCCCCACGCTATCATCATACAGCGCCTGTTCCCCACGCTTTCATCATACTGCGCCTGTTCCCCACTCTATCATCATACTGCGCCTGTTCCCCACGCTATCATCATACAGCGCCTGTTCCCCACGCTTTCATCATACAGCGCCTATTCTCCCCACGCTATCACCATACAGCGCCTGTTCCAGTAATAATGAGGTGCCAGGAGTCACGAGATCTGTACTTGTAATCTACATGGAGGAACATCTCACGGGCAGCCATAATACCAGGTATGTTGCAGGCTCATGTTAACCACTATGCAAAGCTAATATCTTATAAACTCAAGGAACAGGGGCAGCTTAAAAGATATTGGGGCCCATTTATAAAGAATTGCATATGCATTAGCCCCCAGGATCGCATTACAATATACGATTCTTACAGCGGCATGTATTATACTACACCCACAGGGACAGAGCCGGCCCTAACCAATATGATGCCCTAGGCAAGATTTTGGCTGGTGCCCCCTAGCACCACCGCTAGTTCCGCCTCTGACCCTGCACCCCTTTCCCAGCACCATCACCCCCACCCATAGCAGTCCTTTTTTTTTCCTACCCCCTGTAATTTAAATAAAACAGTGTGCACATTCGCACAGCCCAAAAAAGGTATGTGTATTTGCTGGCAACGGGCATGGCCACACAATAGTACCCCCAATTCAAATTATGCCTCACAGTAGTGCAACTTTATTCACAATTTATCATACGATAGTGTCCCTTATTCACATTACACCACACCATATTGCTCCTTATTCACATTATACCACACCATATTGCTCCTTATTCACATTACACCACACCATATTGCTCCTTATTCACATTACACCACACCATATTGCTCCTTATTCACATTATACCACACCATATTGCTCCTTATTCACATTACACCACACCATATTGTTCCTTATTCACATTGTACCACACCATATTGCTCCTTATTCACATTACACCACACCATATTGCTCCTTATTCACATTATACCACACCATATTGCTCCTTATTCACATTACACCACACCATATTGCTCCTTATTCACATTATACCACACCATATTGCTCCTTATTCACATTATACCACACCATATTGCTCCTTATTCACATTAGACCACACAGTAGTGCCCTTTCTATACGTTATGCCTCACAGTAGTGCAACTTTATTCACAATTTATCATACGATAGTGTCCCTTATTCACATTACACCACACCATATTGCTCCTTATTCACATTATACCACACCATATTGCTCCTTATTCACATTACACCACACCATATTGCTCCTTATTCACAATACACCACACCATATTGCTCCTTATTCACATTATACCACACCATATTGCTCCTTATTCACATTACACCACACCATATTGCTCCTTATTCACATGATACCACACCATATTGCTCCTTATTCACATTATACCACACCATATTGCTCCTTATTCACATTACACCACACCATATTGCTCCTTATTCACATTATACCACACCATATTGCTCCTTATTCACATTACACCACACCATATTGCTCCTTATTCACATTATATCACACCATATTGCTCCTTATTCACATTATACCACACCATATTGCTCCTTATTCACATTAGACCACACAGTAGTGCCCTTTCTATACGTTATGCCTCACAGTAGTGCAACTTTATTCACAAGTTATCATACGATAGTGTCCCTTATTCACATTAGACCACACCATATTGCTCTTTATTCACATTGGACCACACAGTAGTGCCCTTTCTATACGTTACGCCACACAGTAGAGCACCTTATACACATAATGCCACACATTGGTAATGCATTTGTTACACATAATACCACACAGTAATGCCCCTTACACATATGACACACATTATAAAATGTCCTTATAAACAGAATACGCCTTACACATTATGCCAACACTTATTAATGCCCTTATACACATAATTTCCCTTACACATATGCCGTACATTATTAGTGACCTTATACACATAATGACACACATAGTGCCCCTTACACAAATGTTACACATTATTAATGCCCTTATACACATAATGACACATATAGTTCCTGGCGTGAGTCTACCGGCAGCTCTGCTAACGTCATGTGCCTATTTTCTATAAAAATGCATCTTATTTGCATTGCTATGTGGCTAGGATGCACAAGCAGCTTCTGCTGATTAAAATGATATGCAGCATGCCTATATACTGTGTGCGACTGTGGCTGTATCTGCATACAAAATGCTACACACAGAATATAGGCATGCCGCATATCATTTTAATCAGCAGAAGGTTCTTGTGCCCCTAGGTATACCAGATGCCCTAGGCAATTGCCTAGTTTGCCTATGCCTAGGGCCGGCTCTGCACAGGGACAGGGGACTGCAATGTGCTGTGAGTGCTGTTTGGGCTCCTGCGCACACGCGGCCATTGTCAGCTAATTACGTGATGTGTAGCCCATAAGCTACGGCAGGCTACCGCCATCTTCAGATGGCGGCAGCTGCGTGGGCCAATCTCCGGAGTGGAACTTGGTAAATCTGGCAGCATTGCATCCCCCATAGATACCTATGGGGGTTTTGGTTGCCTGCGAGAGTGGTGATCCTAAATATTTGCAGTTAACCCACCCCCCCCCAAAAAAATAAAGAAATAAATAAAAATACACATTTTATAAGTGGCAAATATTTATTGATAAATTTGCCACGTAGTGTGCTACCAAGTAAACGAATATTGGACCTAATTCTGAGTTGATCGCAGCAGCAAATATTTTAGCAGTTGGGCAAAACCATGTGCATTGCAGGGTGGACAGATATAACATGTGCAGAGAGAGTTAGATTTGGGTGGGGTGTGTTCAAACTGAAATCTAAATTGCAGTGTAAAAATAAAGCAGCCAGTATTATACCCTGCACAGAAATTAAATAACCCACCCAAATCTAACTCTCTCTGCAAATGTTTTATCTGCCCCCCCCCCCCCCCCCCCTACAGTGCACATGGGCCCTCATTCCGAGTTGTTCGCTCGCAAGGCGATTTTAGCAGAGTTACACACGCTAAGCCTCCGCCTACTGGGAGTGAATCTTAGCTTCTTAAAATTGCGAACGAAGTATTCGCAATATTGCGATTACAAACTACTTAGCAGTTTCAGAGTAGCTTCAGACTTACTCGGCATCTGCGATCAGTTCAGTGCTTGTCGTTCCTGGTTTGACGTCACAAACACACCCAGCGTTCGCCCAGACACTCCCCCGTTTCTCCAGCCACTCCCGCGTTTTTTCCGGAAACGGCAGCGTTTTTATCCACACGCCCATAAAACGCTGTGTTTCCGCCCAGTAACACCCATTTCCTGCCAATCACATTACGATCGCCGGAGCGAAGAAAAAGCCGTGAGTAAAAAAACTATCTTCATAGCAAAATTACTTGGCGCAGTCGCAGTGCGAACATTGCGCATGCGTACTAAGCAGAAAAACGCTGCGATGCGAAGAAATTTACCGAGCGAACGACTCGGAATGAGGGCCCTGGTTTTGCCCAATTGCTAACAAACTTGCTGCTGCGATCAACTCAGAATTACCCCCATTCTGCTATAATATACTCATTATTACTCTCTCACTTGGCCATCATACCTAATATATTGTACAACACCCCCATCTTGTGGCCAAATGTGGTAACTCTGACATTTTTTAGTAAAACTAGGTAAAAAGAGCAACTATGGATTGCAATTGTAATGGTTACTTGTGAAAGTAGAGACAATTACAGACAGTTCTAGGCTGGTTCCAGAACATATAGGAAAATAGCCAGAATTCTAAATGGAACTCTGTTGAAATACCTTTCTTATCAATTAAATAGTTCAACATAAGTGACACAAATCATATTAAGAGGGAAGTCCAGGTAGAAAGCATTTTGTCTCTCTTTGAATATGTCATGTTGTTAGAAACGCACAATCTAATATACATCCCCCTTTCCCCGGGCCCCCCTGTCTTAAGTACCCCGGGACCCCCAAGGCCTAATCCGGCGCTTTGTAGGTGGTGAAACATTAAGCAGTGAATCATGCACATAACAATTTCAAGGAGTATTTTGTATTCATATATTCAAGTATTTGGGTTTTTCCAAGTAGGTCCAGCTATAGGGTATCAAGGATTCGGTATGAGATCATGGCGGTTGGGATCCCAGCGGTCAGGAGACCCTCGCGGGCATGCTGCGCTAACCACGCATTATATTCCCCCTCTGTATTATATTCCCCCTAGGGTGGTGGCATGGACCACCGTCCGAATGGGAATACCGCGCCACTGTTGGGATTCTCACTGCCGTATTTCACGTCGGTTTCGTGATTGCCGGGATCCCGCGTCCTGGTATCAACTCATGTATTCATGGGTGGAGGCACTTAACTAATTTGGGAGGCACACATATTCCAGGGACTGAGGGTGGGTTACACTAATCATACGGTGTCAGTTCTCCATGCTATCATCATACGGTGTCAGTTCTCCACGCTATCATCATACGGTGCCTGTTCTCCACGCTATCGTCATACGGTGCCAGTTCTCCACGCTATCATCATACGGTGCCAGTTTTCCACGCTATCATCATACGGTGCCTGTTCTCCACGCTCTCATCATACGGTGCCTGTTCTCCACGCTATCATCATACGGTGTCAGTTCTCCATGCTCTCATCATACGTGCCTGTTCTCCACGCTATCATCATACGGTGTCAGTTCTCCACGCTATCATCATACGGTGCCTGTTCTCCACGCTATCATCATACGGTGTCAGTTCTCCACGCTATCATCATACGGTGCCTGTTCTCCACGCTATCATCATACGGTGTCAGTTCTCCACGCTATCATCATACGGTGTCAGTTCTCCACGCTATCATCATACGGTGCCTGTTCTCCACGCTATCATCATACGGTGTCAGTTCTCCACGCTATCATCATACGGTGTCAGTTCTCCACGCTATCATCATACGGTGCCTGTTCTCCACGCTATCATCATACGGTGTCAGTTCTCCATGCTATCATCATACGGTGCCTGTTCTCCATGCTATCATCATACGGTGTCAGTTCTCCATGCTATCATCATACGGTGCCAGTTCTCCATGCTATCATCATACGGTGCCTGTTCTCCATGCTATCATCATACGGTGCCTGTTCTCCACGCTATTATCATACGGTGCCTGTTCTCCACGCTATCATCATACGGTGTCAGTTCTCCACGCTCTCATCATACGGTGCCAGTTCTCCATGCTATCATCATACGGTGTCAGTTCTCCATGCTATCATCATACGGTGCCAGTTCTCCATGCTATCATCATACGGTGTCAGTTCTCCATGCTATCATCATACGGTGTCAGTTCTCCATGCTATCATCATACGGTGCCAGTTCTCCATGCTATCATCATACGGTGCCTGTTCTCCATGCTATCATCATACGGTGCCTGTTCTCCACGCTATTATCATACGGTGCCTGTTCTCCACGCTATCATCATACGGTGTCAGTTCTCCACGCTCTCATCATACGGTGCCAGTTCTCCATGCTATCATCATACGGTGTCAGTTCTCCATGCTATCATCATACGGTGCCAGTTCTCCATGCTATCATCATACGGTGCCAGTTCTCCACGCTCTCATAATACGGTGCCTGTTCTCCACGCTATCATCATACGGTGCCTGTTCTCCACGCTATCATCATACGGTGCCTGTTCTCCACGCTATCATCATACGGTGGCTGTTCTCCACGCTATCATCATACGGTGCCTGTTCTCCACGCTATTATCATACGGTGCCTGTTCTCCACGCTATCATCATACGGTGTCAGTTCTCCACGCTCTCATCATACGGTGCCAGTTCTCCATGCTATCATCATACGGTGCCTGTTCTCCACGCTATCATCATACGGTGCCTGTTCTCCACGCTATCATCATACGGTGCCTGTTCTCCACGCTATCATCATACGGTGCCTGTTCTCCACGCTCTCATCATACGGTGCCTGTTCTCCACGCTATCATCATACGGTGCCTGTTCTCCACGCTATCATCATACGGTGCCAGTTCTCCATGCTATCATCATACGGTGCCTGTTCTCCACGCTATCATCATACGGTGCCTGTTCTCCACGCTATCATCATACGGTGCCTGTTCTCCACGCTATCATCATACGGTGCCAGTTCTCCACGCTATCATCATACGGTGCCTGTTCTCCATGCTATTATCATACGGTGCCAGTTCTCCACGCTATCATCATACGGTGCCAGTTCTCCACGCTATCATCATACGGTGCCTGTTCTCCACGCTATTATCATACGGTGCCTGTTCTCCACGCTATCATCATACGGTGCCAGTTCTCCACGCTATCATCATACGGTGCCAGTTCTCCACGCTATCATCATACGGTGCCTGTTCTCCACGCTATCATCATACGGTGCCAGTTCTCCACGCTATCATCATACGGTGTCAGTTCTCCATGCTATCATCATACGGTGCCAGTTCTCCACGCTATCATCATACGGTGCCTGTTCTCCACGCTATCATCATACGGTGCCTGTTCTCCACGCTCTCATCATACGGTGCCAGTTCTCCATGCTATCATCATACGGTGTCAGTTCTCCACGCTATCATCATACGGTGCCTGTTCTCCACGCTATCATCATACGGTGCCAATTCTCCGCGCTATCATCATACGGTGTCAGTTCGCCATGCTATCATCATACGGTGCCTGTTCTCCATGCTCTCATCATACGGTGCCAGTTCTCCATGCTATCATCATACGGTGCCAGTTCTCCATGCTATCATCATACGGTGCCAGTTCTCCATGCTATTATCATACGGTGCCAGTTCTCCACGCTATCATCATACGGTGCCTGTTCTCCATGCTATCATCATACGGTGCCTGTTCTCCATGCTATCATTATATGGTGCCAGTTTGCCATGCTATCATTATATGGTGCCAGTTCTCCATGCTATCATCATACGGTGCCAGTTCTCCATGCTATCATCATACGGTGCCAGTTCGCCATGCTATCATTATATGGTGCCTGTTCTCCACACTATCATCATACTGTGCCAGTTCTCCATGCTATCATCATACGGTGCCAGTTCGCCATGCTATCATCATACGGTGCCAGTTCTCCACGCTATTATCATTCGGTGCCAGTTCTCCACGCTATCATCATACGGTGCCAGTTCTCCATGCTATCATCATACGGTGCCAGTTCTCCACGCTATTATCATACGGTGCCAGTTCTCCACGCTATTATCATTCGGTGCCAGTTCTCCATGCTATTATCATTCGGTGCCAGTTCTCCACGCTATCATCATTCAATGCTATGATAGGGTAATTTGTTCAATTTGCTCCTTATTTAATAGCTTGCTGCAATATGTCTATATATACTGTAACTACCAGAACCCAGCCCCCAGGGCTCTCGCACCTGGAGAATACTGGCCCAATGCTGAGTGCCCCCTCCTAATATCATTTGCACTCCATTTAGCGAAGGCATTGGGCACCTGATTCTTGTCAGCATCCGGAGTCTTACCTCCAGTTCTGGTCCCTGCGGCCTTCCTGTTAGCTGACTGGTGTGGCTGCGGCGGATAGGAACTACGGCAGCAAGGTCCTCCGATGTGGCTGCCGGGTGTCTTGAGGCCAGGGTCCGGGTCCTGGGGAGCGGAGCATGGCAGCCGGTTGTGTCTGTTTCCAAGTGTTCTGTTGCTGGAGTGCGGCGCCTGGGAGGCTGAGGCCTGAGGTAGTGGCTGTGGCCTGGTTCCACGTGTGTCCTCTGTGCAGGGGGCCGCTATGTTGGAGACCAAGCCAAGCCAATAGGTATCCCAGTTCGCATCCAGCCAATCCGGTGCAGTCTTCCCTTATAAAAAGGGGTTGATGCTTAGTCATGGTACCAGTGCTACAAGTTACTTGCTGCTGTAAGGTGCTCAAGCTCTGTGCTCCCAGGTTAACCCCTGGTTTTCTGGTTGTGTTGTGGCCGCCCGGTGGTCAGTTCTGTTATTGCAGTCCTTTGCTCCCAGTCCACCTGCTCTTGCGGTTTAACAGCTGGGTCCTCTACCTTTAGAGGGTCTCCGTTTGCTGACAGTGCTCACAGCGATCCTCTCTTCAACATTGTTCTTCAAGTCATCTCTTCAGTGTTTACAAATCGCGAGTCATCTCTTCATTCAGTGTTCTTCAGCATCGTTTACAAATCACAGATCATCTCTTCATTCAGTGTTCTTCAGCATCGTTTGCAAATCACAAGTCATCTCTTCATTCAGTGTTCTTCAGCATCGTTTACAAATCACAAGTCATCTCTTCATTCAGAGTTCTTCAGCATAATTTACAAATCACAAGTCACTTCTTCATTCAGTATTCTTCAGCATCATTTACAAGTCACGAATATTTCGTCTTTCAGAATTCACTCAGACATCTCCTAGTCGTTGTGTATGATTGCGGTCTCAATAAAGCTGAATTAATCTTTCTTCAGTGTATCGTTCTCGTTCATTGTCCTCATTGCCTACCCCTCTACATCTTCGGGCCTAAGTCTTCAATCCATGAGTAAGAACTACATTCAGCCATCTCATTTCCTTCCTTTGCCGAAAGCTGCTCCCTCAGTCAATTGCCAGTCGTCAGATCCTCAACTCAAGCCGAGTGTGACAGTAAGCACTGGTCACATGGACCCGACGAGTGATCAGGCTTCTGGGGGTGACGCAGCCTCAGACATCCTGTCACGTTTAAATAAGCAGGAAGCTACGCAAACTCAAATTGTGCAGTTTATGCAAAGTATGTCAGCTCGTCTCGACTCTCTCCATGCACTCATATCCGTACCTCAGGTGCCAGCTCCTATTCCTGCCACTCTAGTTCTAACAGCTCCTGTGCCAGTTCCACTTCCACGGTTGTAATTATCTTCACCTAGTAAGTTTGATGGTACTCCAAAGCAATGCCACGATTTCCTCAACCAATGTGAGATTCCGTTTGAGTTACAGTAGGTGAATTTCCCAACTGCCCGGACCAGGATAGCTTATGTTAAATGACTCCGAGTTTGTATCAACTTTCCGAAAGATTTTCGACGAACCAGGCAGGACTTCTTCAGCTTCTCTGGAGATTCTGCATTTGTGACAGGGAACTCGAACCGTCAATCAATACGTTATCCAGTTTTATACCCTCTCTTCCGAACTTGGTTGGAACGAAGTAGCTCTCATAGCAGCTTTCTGGAATGGTCTTTCAGACAAGATTAAGGATGAAATAGCCACCCTAGACATTCCAGACAAGTTGGACAAACTAGTCTCTCAAGCTAGATCTGAGGTATTGTCAAAGTCAGAAAAATATCTCTATGCACACTACCATATTTGCACCTCACACCGGTCCGTGCTGCGCATGCGTACGCTCTCCCGTACGTGCGCATACTCACAGTCGCGGGCACCCGCAGGCGCACGGTATGCGTATTTACGGTAGAGTTTATGTGATCGTAGCGTGCGACTCAATCGTTACATATTTTCACTATATAATGTATTTTGTAGATCATGGTCCCTTTGATAGATTCTGAAAGTTTGGTTAATATAGAATGTTCGTGAACAGAGAGATCCCTCTTTGTTTGATACGAAGGGTCAGACAGGAGTAATACAGTGGTGTTTAGTACCCATCGGAAGAGTATTTAATTAGCAATATTCCGGTGTTGGTTTGAAGCGGATTAATCGCTCGTGCGAATAGTTATGGACATAAGAAGTTTATGAACATTTACTGTATTTGCACTTACTTATCCATGCGGCGGGAAACCCAGTTTCCCTCCCACCTGAGCTGTTGGAAATAGTCACGGCCCACCTGTATGAATCAACCTATGACCTTTTGTTATAATGCGAGGAGGAATTCCTGTGTCCAATGAACAATGAGATTGTAGGGACCATTGAATTGCATTGTGTGTGGGGCATAAATAGACAGGCCGATCACATCCAGCTCTCACTCTTCAACGGTTATCATTGCTGAAAATCAGGAGCTGGATGTCCAGAGGCGCATGCGATCGTTTCCTTTGTGCGTAAGTTTTTCTCCGCAGCTATATTGATCTTCTTGTTATTGTGGGCCAATTTCTCTCTCTCTCTCTCTTCTCCTCTTTCTCTCTTATTGTCCCTTAAATAGTAATTGTATTATATTTCCTGTGTAGTTATCTGGTTAGGTAGTCTATGTTATATTGTAGTGTATGATTTGTATTTGTATTAATTCTTTTGCAAGTATATCATTCAGAATATATATATATATTAGGCGTTGGACCCTAAGCCCAGGTATCTGTGTATTTCTTATAGTGTTAAGTATTCTCAGAGCGTCGGTGACGCTCAAACAGCTTTAAAGGTAATAAGGTTATACTGTGTTGCATTTACACTCTATCATTACACTAAGGTTTTACTGCACAATACACTGTTTATGGTTTAGATACAAAGGTTTAACATTGTGAGCGTCAGTGCCGCTGGTGATCTCCTCGTGGTCCCGAGCGTCCGCTACGCTATAGCGAATCATTACGTTAGTCAGCAGCCAATAGCGTGCCTGCCTGTGATCTCTTGGCCGTGAGCGAACGTGACGCTTGAGCGTCTCGACTACGGCTAAGCGATTGTTACGCAGCGAGCGTACCCTTAGGGTACTTCATACGTAAATAGCGTACAGTGTTCTTAGACCTCATAAAGGGTTTTATATACGATAAATATTCAGCTTTATCAATTGGCGGCTCGCCCGTCCTTCACATATCTGCACTAGGTAATTTCAGCAGACATTATCCATCAGCAAAGGGCGGGAGGTTATATTCCTCGTAGTGCTGTCGGGATAAGCGTCTGCTTCTCTTAGTAAAGGGTGCTGAAGGAATCCGGGAACCGGAGGTAAGAACAAAACGATAGTGTCTTTTTAAAACTGTTTATTTCTGTCTTGCGTACACACGCACGCATATCTGCATTTCTTTTTTTCATTTGTGTATTTTCGTATATCACTCTCCTGTTTGCCAGTTTTATAGTTGATAAACGTGCTAAGAGAGATTTGCCGCTATTTTATAGTTTAAGAGTAAAAAGGTAATATAGTTAAAGTATAGACAAACACAGCTGTGCCTGAGAGACAAGGCGAAGTCAGTGTGGTGCGCGGTAGATGATAAAGGATCATCTACATTGATAAACGTATAAATTGTGTTACGGTGGATCTTTGCGTTGCGTACACGTGTCTCTAACAAAGGACTGAGACTTGCGTACGCAAACCAAAGGCCGACGCACGCAGCGTATATCACGCAGCGGAGCGTCCGGGTACGCCCACGTAACTCAAATCACAAGTTTTTTTTTTCTCCTCTCAACGCGATAAGTAGCGCAACGCGGTAAATAACGCAAGGCGATAAATCGCGCAAATCTATTTTAACATTCGAAATTTAAATTAACAGATCCTTCTCCTAATTGGTAACACATCTGGTCTAAAGAAAATTTCTGCGCAGAAATAGAAATAGAAACAAAAGTGTATATGTGGTGAGTGAGTGTTTGTTTTTACAATTTTTGAGGTTGAACCACAAGAAAAGTCGAGTTCTCATGAGGTACATGCGTGTAAGTGACGTACATGGTGGCTAGGGAGGCATCCCTGGTTAAAACATACAATTTGAGCATTAGAGTGTAGCAGACCAGGAGGTCATACTGTAACAGACCAGGAGGTCATAGCAGACCAGCAGGTTCAGGTACAGCAGACAAGGAAGTCCGCTATACAGTCCACAGGCACAACACCTAAAAGGGTTGGTGCAACACCCATATAGGCCATACAAGCTCTGGCTGAAGGAATTCGCAGCCGTAATTTTCGATTCCACTGGTCGCTCCGTACATAAGATTAGTTGCTTATGTGCTGAACGATTGTACCGCACGTAATTGTGTGCATTAGTAAACCTGACCGGTACTATTTGTGTACGAAGGTCATAAACGCTATTTGTACATTCTAACGTGATTTGTGTAATTTTTTTATTTTAAGGGAGGTTCGCTGCTCACTCAGGAACTATCCAACAACCAATAGTTACTGGAAAGAGTAAGTGTTCTTCGGATAACCCTCGCAGGTTCCAGTAAATAGAGGTTCAGGTCGCAGGGGCCCTGGGTCGAGTACGCCAGCACTATATCAGTGTGATCAGGTCGTATTGGTCGGCGTGGGCGAGTGAGTGGGGTACTCGGTAAACCGCCACCGTCAGCCTATTTTGAACATTTTGGTTTGCGTAAGGGTTGGCTGAATAAAGCAACACCTTCGAACTATGGGGGCCACTTGTTCAGGTAGGGGGCGATCAACCTCGGTTCGGGTTGATTCAGTGAACCGACCAGTCGGGTCGGCAAGGTACGTAATGTGTGAGAAATACGGAAGTCACACAGAAGCTTTATGTGATGAATGGGAGAGAATGACGGTACATGACGGGGAGAAATTCCCAAGAGTAGGTAGCTTCAGCACAGAAGTGTTAACGAATTTAAGGAGAAGGATATGTCTCATTAAATCAGCAAAGAGACGAATCAAGCATTATGATTATTTACAGTTGTGGCAACAGGAGGGTGACATACAGAGAGGATTGGCTCAGGCGGCGGGATCTGGCTCGATCAGGAAACTGATAGCCACGGCCCCACCGCCACCATACATATCAGGAGAGAAATTGGTTGCGTAGAATGACGCACTAAGGTGTAACACACAAACACTTAGCAACTGTGTAAATGTTAAAGATAATGTTAACCAATTAACCAATGCAAGTATTAACCCGTGCAAGTTGTACCCTGTTCTGAACTTTCCTCAGGAGTGTGATCAAGAGGACGAATCGGCAACAATTTCAGCGCTCTCTCTAGCAGCCACCATAGCAGAGACCACAGTAGGCACAGCTCCACCCCCGAGATTAGTAACAAAGGCCCCTAGCGGAGGGATAGGTGAGGTCGTATCAACGGGTAAGTACGGCACCATACACTATGCTGAAACTATTTCACCACAGCCTGTAGAATCTACACAGAATGAGGTTGTTAGAGTTAATCCTGTTAAGGTAATAGTAGTTCCAAATGGGAAAACAGACACTTCAGGAGTCACTCCTGTTAGGAACATTGCCATGTATAGCCCATTTTCCCGAATGGAATTAAGGACCATAGTGTCTGAATTCCCTGACCCTAGAAAAGACTTAGTTGCCAGCCAAAAATACATCAGAGACCTAGGTAACACTGTAGAGCCCAACAATAAAGACTGGCAGATATTGCTGAGAGCATGTTTACCCTCCAATGTTGACGCAACTCAATTTTTAGCTGACTGTGGATTAGATCAGGATGTACCTCTTACAGATGTGTACAACAAAGACAATGTAAAAAGAATAAGCTTACAGTTAAAAGAGTATTTCCCAGCGGTAGTTAAATGGAACAAGATTTTCTCCATTAGACAGAAAGAGTCAGAAACTGCTGCAGAATATTTTCACAGAGCATTATCAGAAATGGCAAAATACACAGGCATAGAGGACATTAAAACAAACATAAACCATCGAGAAGTAGCAGTATCGGTACTGATGGATGGTTTAAAAGAGTCATTGAAGACTAGGGTACAGACCACACAACCATGTTGGCGAGGTCTGTCTGTGGCTACTTTGAGAGAGGCTGCTATTGATCACGATAGGAACATCACCAGACACAGGGAACAACAAGGTGATAAGTTAATGGCAGTAAGTATACAGGCCCTGACCACAAGGCAGCCTTTGTTTATATCACCAAACCCTGTGGGTAAGTCAAATGTGGTTACTTGTTATTCTTGTCATAAACAGGGACACATGGCACGAGATTGTAGAGTGAAGAGTTCACGAAACTCATACCAACCCCCTAGACAACGACACGACACACGACATTGGGATCAGGGTCCGCAGAAACGGAGTTATGAGCCACATACAGGGGAAACAAAAAGATATCCCCCGAACAGAGACTGGCAAGCCTCTGGTAGCTCCCAATTAACTCCATCACAAGTAGTTGCTGCCAGCGGGATTCAGGGAGGTCACCATACCCAATAGGGGTGTGGCCATACCTGTAATCTGCAGCCAGTAAAATTGATTGCAAGCCTTGGAAGTGAACCAGAAATTGCAATCAATGTAGCTGGTAAATCATTAAACTTTCTTGTAGACACAGGGGCGGCCAAATCAGTGATAAATTCGACAGTGGGCATGAGAACCACTGGTAAGACAATTCCAGCCATAGGGGTAACGGGAGTAGTCCAGCACTACCCTGTTAGCAAACCAGCCGAGATTACAGTAGGGCCTTTACATACCAAGCATTCCTTTTTGCTGGCTGCATCGGCACCGACTAATCTCCTGGGAAGAGACTTACTGTGTAAAATGGGGTGCGTCATTTATTGTACTCCTGAAGGTGTATTCTTGGACATACCTGAGAATCACGCTCAGGAAGTACGAGACATGTTAGACTCCCCATCAAAATTAATGTCACATACCATTATGACAAATTGGACTCCCTCCCAAGTAGAAGAAATGACATCTCAGATACCAGAGTCACTTTGGACTAAAGATGGACAGGACACTGGATTAATGGCAAACGTAGCTCCGGTAGTTGTACAAGTAAAAGATGGTAGGATAGCTCCAAAAATCCCACAGTACCCTCTGAAGCCAGAGGTGGAGTTAGGAGTGTATCCCGTAATAGAGCGCTTGCTACAACAGGGCATTCTGGTAAGAACGTCCAGCACTGCCAATAGTCCCATCTTCCCTGTTAAAAAGAGTGGGGGGAGGGGTTACCGGCTGGTGCAGGATCTAAGGGGGATTAACAAAATAGTTGAGAGTCAGTTCCCCGTAGTGCCAAATCCAGCTGTCATCCTAATGCAAATCCCTCCCACTGCGAAATTTTTCACTGTTATTGACCTCTGCTCCGCTTTCTTTTCGGTACCTCTGCACCCTGACAGTCAATATTTGTTTGCATTTACATACAGAGGAGTCCAATACACATGGACTCGATTACCACAAGGATTCATAGATAGCCCAAGTATATTTTCCCAGGCTTTGCATGATTGTTTACAGTCTTTCCAACCAGTGAGTGGATCAGTATTAATACAGTACGTGGATGATCTACTACTGTGTTCTGATTCATTGGAAGCATCCCTGAAGGATACGAAACAGCTCCTGTTTCATCTTTCGGACACAGGACACAAGGTTTCCAAAGACAAGTTGCAATTATGCCAAGCTAAGGTAAAATATTTGGGACACTGTCTAACACAAGGACTGAGACACCTGACCGCTGATAGAATTCAAGCAATTAGAGACATGACTCTGCCTCAAACCCAGCAACAGATCAGAACATTTTTAGGAATGTGTGGGTATTGCCGTAACTGGATCCCAGGGTTTTCCATTCTAGTGTTACCCTTGCAGGAGATGGTCTCCTCAAACAAACCTGATCGGATTTCGCATACAGACGAGTCTGAGACAGCATTTGAGAGACTTAAACAGTGCCTAACGCAGGCACCAGCATTAGGTATGCCAGACTATGGGAAACCCTTTGAACTATACGGAACAGAAAGTGCTGGTTGCGCGGCAGGCGTACTAACCCAAAAGCACGGTGATGCCAGCAGGCCGGTAGCATATTACAGCGCTCAGCTAGATACGGTAGCGCGATCCCTCCCCACATGCTTGCGAAGCGTTGCTGCGATAGCATTACTAGTAACGAAAAGCGAAGACGTCGTGCTAGGTCACAACCTCACAATTCATACACCACATGCAGTGTCAGCCTTGTTAAATTCTGCCCAAACCAGACACGTCTCATCAGCGCGGTTTACAAGATGGGAATTGGCACTAATGGCCCCCGTAAACATCACCATAAGGAGATGCAGTGCATTAAATCCTGCAACATATCTCCCAGGTGTGCCTGGACAGGCACAAAGGGTGGAGGATGAGAGTGGTGGGGAAGGAGAATTTAATACAAAGGAAGACACACATGATTGTATGGAATATTTGACCCAAAATTTTACCGCAAGGCCTGACATCAGTGACAACCCACTGGAAGATGTAGAACTTACGTTCTACATGGACGGTAGTTGTCATAGACAGTCAGACTCGGGAGACTTGTGTACTGGATACGCAGTCGTAGATGACCAAGGCACCATAGAAGCGGAACCGCTAGGCCCACCTCACTCAGCCCAGGTTGCTGAACTAGTCGCCCTAACCAGAGCATGTGAATTGGCTAAGGGCAAATCAGCCAATATCTACACCGATTCTAGATACGCATTCGGGGTAGTCCATGACTTCGGAGCCCTATGGCGCCTCAGAAATTTCATGACAGCAGCTGGTACACCGGTAGCGCATGCAGCTCACATAAAAAGGCTTCTAACAGCGATACAGGAACCCGACAGAGTGGCTGTTATCAAATGTAAAGCACACACATATAGCCAAGACCCAGTATCACTTGGTAACAGCCGAGCAGACGAAGCTGCTAAATTAGCAGCTGCTACCCCCAGACAGACAGACACCACACAACTGATGGTATTTAATACCATCAACACACAGAAGTTGTGTGAGATGCAAAATTTGTGTTCCACACAGGAAAAGGCAGTCTGGAAGGCAAAAGGATATGGCCAGGAGTCCTCAGGACTCTGGACGGATGGACACGGTAAACCAGTGGCCCCCAGAGCATACCTTCCATGTTTAGCTGAGGCAGCTCACGGGCTGACTCATCTGGGCAAGGAAGGGATGTGCAAGTTGGTAAGAGCATATTGGTGTGCCCCAGGATTTTCATCTCATGCGAGTAAAAGGGCAATGTCATGCCTTGCCTGTCTGAGAAAGAACATCGGAAAGGCAATACCTACAGAACCATCTCATATCCCACCTGCCGGCGGCCCTTTCCAGGTAATACAGATTGACTTCATTCAATTACCCCCTTGTCGAAATTTGAAATATGTACTTGTTTGTATAGATGTTTTCTCAAATTGGGTCGAAGCATTTCCAGCGGCCACAAATACCGCTATGTTTACTGCTAAGAAAATTGTGCAGGAATTTGTATGTAGATATGGTATCCCTAGAATTATCGAAAGTGATAGGGGTACCCATTTTACAGGTGATGTCTTTCAAGGAATGTGTAAATTGATGGGAATTGATAGCAAGCTGCACACTCCATACCGTCCACAGGCGAGTGCGAAAGTGGAAAGAGTGAACAGCACTATTAAAAATAAACTGAGTAAAGTGATGGCAGAGACAGGATTGACATGGCCAGAAGCTTTACCCATTGTACTGTACAGCATCAGAACCACTCCCAGGTCCCCTCTTAATCTGTCTCCCTTTGAAATCTTGTTTGGTCGACAACCGCATGTTATGATTAACCCTCAGGATGATTTGAAGTGTAACAATGAAGTGACTGTAAAATACTTGATTAACATGAGTAAACAGTTAAGGAATCAAAATGATAATCTGAAGTTAGTGATTCCTGATTTACCAGATAGTAATTGTCATGACATTGAACCTGGGGATTATGTAATGATACGGAATTTTCTACGCTCAGGTTGCCTTATTGACAGATGGGAAGGACCATACCAGGTCTTATTGACTAGCACTACAGCATTGAAGGTTGCTGAGAGAGAGACTTGGGTTCATTCGTCCCACTGTAAAAAGGTTGCTGATCCAGAGAGGTCCCGTGATAAGGAACAGACGGTAGAGGTTGTATCACTGGAGTGTCTGTTCCAGGAAGATTGAGGCGGCACCTGAGCATTGAAAATCACAAGACCAAAAGCAGTTGTCGATCCCCTGTTCCCTTTTATTGTTTTTCTCCAACTTCCCATCCCCTCTCCCTCAAATTATTTTTTCCCCCTTCTCATTCTTCTCCGTTTCCTCCTACAAGATGGACTTGCCCCAAGAGACTGTGATCCGGATTTTCCTGTTGACCATGATGTTGACCAGAGCAGTCTGTTCCGGCGAGAGTACCATGGAGGTCGAGAGAGGTTCTGGAATGGGTTCTGATGACAGAGATGGAGGCGTAGTTTTCCAAGAACAACATAATCAACAAGCAAAGGCGAGTATCAGAAAACGATCCGATAGCATTGACCATAGAAGGAATTGTGAAGGATTGTTAGCTGAAGAAAACTGTATCTGTCGGCTCTGTAACAATGTCATTGAGGATGGGTGCATAAAGAAATGCCAATCCAGTTTTAATATCCATATGGACCGGCATCCATTGAGTGACTATCACTCCTTAGTGGGTAGTGTGTTAAATAAAACAGATTGTTGGGTATGCTCTCAAGTACCTCAAGGTCATAGCAAATCAGGGCTAGTACCATTTCCTTTAACGTTAGGGGAGGTACTTGAGTTAAGTGGTGGGAGACCGGTGGACAGGAGGTTTAATATCTCCAGCCCTCCTAGTTTGAAGCTCCACCAATACCATGTGGATAGGTCCCTATTATGTTTTAACATCTCCAATCCCCGAAAGCCGGGAAATTGGGAAGTGTCATGGAGTAATCAAACCATGACCTTTTCGCATAGAGCAGATAGAATGCCCACAGATACAGAGCTTATACGCCACATAGCCAGTAGAGGAAAATCTTTCCGATATAGGTATACCTTAGGAAATAGGATTACGAGAGTTGGAGAGGTATCACCAGGATACTGTGCACATATCGTACAACCTGATACGTGTACTAAGCAGATGGAAGAATTAGGGTTAGGAGATTTCACATGGAAGGTGTGTAATATGGTTATGTCCTACTCCGTCCCATATGTTCTCCCCGATGATGCATATTTCATATGCGGGAGAAAGGCGTATAAGTGGCTTGCCCCAAACTCTGAAGGATTGTGTTATATTGGAAAAGTACTGCCTGAAGTAATGACTGTATCACATGACAAAATGAAAGACATACACCGTGTTGCCCAAACTCCTTATACTCACACCCATTACGAGCACGTAGTTAAACGGCACCTGATAGAAAGAACAGAGCATCCGGCCTCTGACATGATCCATGAATCCACCGGGATTCAGTTTCTAATCGCGTTAGATATCACTCGCACCGCTAGAGGAGTGTTGAATTATAAATACATATCTGCGCTTGCAAACTTGTTAGATAATATCACTGAAATGTATGATGACACGTTTAGGTATACTGGAAGAGAACTTCAGGCTTATAAAACAGAACTGGTACAGCATAGAATGGTTCTTAATTACCTCACAGCAGTGACAGGCGGATATTGTGTCACACTGGCAACACAATACGGCGTGAAATGTTGCACATATATTACGAATAGCACCGAGGACCCGGTCGAGGTCATAGACCAAAAGATGGACGATATTCTCCAACTGAAGTGGGAATTTCGCAGGAGACACAATCTCACTCTTGCTGCTGTAGGTAATGAGCTGACTGGTTGGGTGTCATGGTTGAACCCGCGAAATTGGTTCTCTGGTTTAGGAGACTGGGCTCAAGGAGTCATAATGGATGTTGGGAAGTTTCTCCTATGTATCTTAGGTGTTATCATAACGATTGGCTTGATATTTAGATGCGGGCAGGCTTTAATGAGGTGCAATCGTCGTACTAAGGTAATGAGTTTAAGGAGTGAGGAAACTGTAATTCAAATGGACTTGATTTATGACCCAACGGTAGAAACAATAATGTGATGAAAATGCGATTTCTACGGTCCGTTTCTTTCACCTGTTTTTTCCGTTTCCTCCAAGGTAAAAAGACCCACTTGGACGAGGAATTTGATGAGCCGATATACAGACAACAGATGGATTAAAGAAGAAGTTTTGACAACCTGATACACAGATTTTTGATGAACTATGCCATGGATCCCCAGTTTCCCTAGAAATTTTAAAATTACGCTAGCCCAACACTTTTGTAAATCTATGGACATTGACAGCTTTTGCTCGCACCTTATGGGCAAAAGCACAAAGAAGACTGCATTCAACAGACACCAGACAAGACCTCAATCGACGAATGTACATTTACCTGACATAGAATACCACCACATTTACCGTAATTATGTCTTTTCTTCATTTCTACAACCCTCAGGTAATGACACACAGTCGATAGGGAATACAGGCACAGATATCAGCAATCACATATCTCCCCCATTCATGTATCATCAACTAAAATGTGCTCCCCCATTTTGTTACAACCAAAGCCGAAAAGAGCTCGGTAAAGTTTGACAGCCCATCCACAGACCCGTACCACGGGATAAGAAGGAATTCAAATGTATACTTCGCAATACCTCGAAGCTTGATTTAAAACACGTACGGCACGATGATACATGACCCCCAAGCACGGATTCATACACACATGCTTCTGCTATCTCACTAGGTCATACCCTTTTCCTACCTTCTCCTCTCCTCCCCTACCCAACCATGTAAATGTATTAACCCCTGACATATATTTTTCTCTTTTTGAAATGTTTTAGAAGGTGGCAGTTATTGTTGACTGCCAAAGGGTGGACTGTCAAAGTCAGAAAAATATCTCTATGCACACTACCATATTTGCACCTCACACCGGTCCGTGCTGCGCATGCGTACGCTCTCCCGTACGTGCGCATACTCACAGTCGCGGGCACCCGCAGGCGCACGGTATGCGTATTTACGGTAGAGTTTATGTGATCGTAGCGTGCGACTCAATCGTTACATATTTTCACTATATAATGTATTTTGTAGATCATGGTCCCTTTGATAGATTCTGAAAGTTTGGTTAATATAGAATGTTCGTGAACAGAGAGATCCCTCTTTGTTTGATACGAAGGGTCAGACAGGAGTAATACAGTGGTGTTTAGTACCCATCGGAAGAGTATTTAATTAGCAATATTCCGGTGTTGGTTTGAAGCGGATTAATCGCTCGTGCGAATAGTTATGGACATAAGAAGTTTATGAACATTTACTGTATTTGCACTTACTTATCCATGCGGCGGGAAACCCAGTTTCCCTCCCACCTGAGCTGTTGGAAATAGTCACGGCCCACCTGTATGAATCAACCTATGACCTTTTGTTATAATGCGAGGAGGAATTCCTGTGTCCAATGAACAATGAGATTGTAGGGACCATTGAATTGCATTGTGTGTGGGGCATAAATAGACAGGCCGATCACATCCAGCTCTCACTCTTCAACGGTTATCATTGCTGAAAATCGGGAGCTGGATGTCCAGAGGCGCATGCGATCGTTTCCTTTGTGCGTAAGTTTTTCTCCGCAGCTATATTGATCTTCTTGTTATTGTGGGCCAATTTCTCTCTCTCTCTCTCTCTTCTCCTCTTTCTCTCTTATTGTCCCTTAAATAGTAATTGTATTATATTTCCTGTGTAGTTATCTGGTTAGGTAGTCTATGTTATATTGTAGTGTATGATTTGTATTTGTATTAATTCTTTTGCAAGTATATCATTCAGCATATATATATATTAGGCGTTGGACCCTAAGCCCAGGTATCTGTGTATTTCTTATAGTGTTAAGTATTCTCAGAGCGTCGGTGACGCTCAAACAGCTTTAAAGGTAATAAGGTTATACTGTGTTGCATTTACACTCTATCATTACACTAAGGTTTTACTGCACAATACACTGTTTATGGTTTAGATACAAAGGTTTAACATTGTGAGCGTCAGCGCCGCTGGTGATCTCCTCGTGGTCCCGAGCGTCCGCTACGCTATAGCGAATCATTACGTTAGTCAGCAGCCAATAGCGTGCCTGCCTGTGATCTCTTGGCCGTGAGCGAACGTGACGCTTGAGCGTCTCGACTACGGCTAAGCGATTGTTACGCAACGAGCGTACCCTTGCGGTACTTCATACGTAAATAGCGTACAGTGTTCTTAGACCTCATAAAGGGTTTTATATACGATAAATATTCAGCTTTATCAGTATAGAGAGCATTGCCTGGAGAGATCAAAATCGGACCATCCGAGACCTCGGGTTGCACCTCTTCCTACAGAGGAACCCATGCAGGTTAACCGGTCCCATCTCACTGATGAAGAACGACAAAGGCGGAGACGAGGAAACCTCTGTATATATTGCGGAGCGGCTGATCACTTTGTCAAGTCCTGCAGTCATTGGCCGGGAAACTCCCGCTTCTAACTTACGCAGGAGAGGTTAAGTTAGGAGTCTTCTCGGAATTACCTCTCAGGAAAGAATCTGTGCTTACCACTTGTCTAGAGCTCTCCTCTTCTTCTCTTGTGGTTTCTGCACTACTCAACTCTGGAGCAGCTGAGAGTTTTATCACCTTGGCACTAGTTAAGTGAACTGGAATTCAGATGGTGAAGTTGATCGTTCTATTTCATTCACTGCAGTTGATGGAAGTTACATCCCCGAAGGAATCATTACTCACCGCACTGTTACTCTCAAATTAAAAATTGGAGCTCTTCATTCAGAAAACATCTCTTTCCTAGTAATTTCTAAAGCCTCTCAAGAAATAATTCTTGGATTCCCTTGGCTACAAAGACATAAACCCTGCATCATTGGCTTCCATGAGTGCTTGGCGTCTGTGAAACCTTTTTGTAATTTGAATCCTACTGAACTCCCGGTAGTCTATCAGGACTTTCAAGATGTCCTTAGCAAACTGGGAGCTGACACTCTGCCTCCCCATCGTAGTTGGGACTGTCCCATTGATTTGATACCTGACAAGACTCCTCCAAGAGGTTGAATATACCCGTTATCCCTTCCAGAGACCCAGGCAATGTCAGACTACATTTCGGAAAACCTCAGTATAAAGGTTATATTCGCCCCTCTTCCTCTCCGGCCGGGGCAGGTTTCTTTTTTGTGAAAAAGAAAGGATGGGGGTCTGCGGCCATGCATAGATTACCGGGGGATAAATGAGATCACTGAGTTATTTGATCAAGTGAAAGGTGCCATTGTTTTCACTAAGCTGGACCTTCGAGGGGCTTATAACCTGATCCGTATTCGTTCTGAGAGTGGAAGACCGCCTTTAACACCTGGGATGGGCACTATGCGTATCTAGTGACGCCCTTTGGTCTCTGCAATGCTCCGGCAGTCTTCCAGAACTTCGTGAACGAGATATTCAGAGATCTTCTTTACAGTTGTCTAGTGGTATATTTAGACGATATTCTAATTTTTTCTAAAGATTTGAAGATCCATCGTGAGCAAGTCAAAGAGGTCTTAAGCCGTCTTAGGAAAAATCATCTTTTTTGCAAGTTGGATAAGTGCACCTTTGAGGTACCCTCCATCGCCTTTCTCGGTTACGTCATCTCCGGACAGGAGCTACAGATGGATTCAACCAAGGTCCAAGCGATTCGTGATTGGACTCTTCCTACCACTCTAAAAGGGATCCAACGATTTCTTGGCTTTGCCAACTTTTACAGGAAATTTATCAAGAACTACTCCACTATCATCGCCCCAATAACCATATTAACCAGGAAAGGAGCCAATCCTTCAATATGGCCACCCAAAGCTCTGGAAGCCTTCACGTTCATAAAAGAGGCCTTCATGTCCGCTCCAATTCTTCGCCAACCTAATCTCAATTGCCCCTTTCAGGTGAAAGTAGATGCTTCTTCGGTGGGAGTCGATGCAGTTCTTTCTCAGCTCTTCGAAGATAAGAAAAGTCATCCTTGTGCATATTTTTCTCAAAGATTCTCCCAAGCAGAGCAAAATTATCCTATTGGTGAACAAAAACTGTTGGCCATAAAATTAGCTTTTGAAGAGTGGCGATATTTATTAGAGGGAGCTCAACACCCTATCTCTGTTATCATGGATCACAAGAATCTTCTGTACCTTCAGATAGCTCGTTGTTTAAACCCACAGCAAGCCAAGTGGGCTCTCTTCTTCTCTCGGTTCTCCTTCAAACTCTCTTACTGCCCAGGAACCTTAAATCGAAGAGCAGATGCACTTTCTCATTCTTTTCAAACGGATGATTCACTTGACTCCTCTGAGAAACAATTTATTCTGAATCAGCTTCATTTGCTTCAACTCATACTGTTCCTCTTCCTCCTCCGGGGAGAACCTTTGTGGCACCAAATCTTTGCAAGAAATTGCTTACGTGGGCTCATTCTTCGCCTTTCATGGGTCATGCCGGTGGTCTGAAGACTCTCAAGTTCATTCAACGATTCTACTGGTGGCCTCTTCTTAAAATGGATGTCTTTGAATTTGTAGCAGCCTGTTCCAAGTGTGCTCAACATAAAAATCCATGAACATCTCCTTCGGGTCTTCTTCATCCACTTCCAACACCTCAAAAGCCTTGGACTCACATCTCTATGGATTTCATAACCGATTTGCCAGTCTCCAGAGGGCACAACACCATTTGGGTTATTGTGGACCGATTTTCGAAGATGGCTCACTTCATACCCCTCACCGGTCTTCCCTCTGCTCCTCAGCTATCCAAATTGTTTTTCTCAGAGATTTTCTGTTTACATACTCTCCCATAGGAAATAGTTTCTGATCGGGGTCCTCAATTCATGGCCAAGTTCTGGAAAGCTCTCAGCTCTATTCTAGGAATCAAGTTGAACTTCTCTTCAGCCTATCATCCCCAGACTGATGGACAGACTGAAAGAGTCAACCAAGATCATGTCCCCTGCTAAGAATGACTGGATGGATTACCTCCCATTTGCTGAGTTCGCACACAATAACCTATATCATTCCTCTACCAATTTCACTCCTTTCTTCATTAACTACGGTTTTCATCCACGAGTTCCTTCATGTGAATCTCTCCCAGCTCTTGAGGTTCCTGCTGCTGAATCCGCTCTTCGTCAGTTCACTAAGATTTGGAGACAAAGTCATAAGGTCCTACGTAAGACTTCCCAGAAATATAAGACCTACACCAATCGGAAATGGAGGGCTGTTCCTAGTCTCAAAGTGGGAGATCGTGTTTGGATATCCACCAAAAACCTCAGATTCAAAGTTCCTACCAAAAAGTTTGCTCCAAGACTCATCGGTTCGTATCCTATTGAAAGAGCGTTGAATCCTGTTTCTTACAAAGTGAAACTGCTTCCCTATTTGAAAATTCCCAATGCCTTTCACATTTCTCTGCTAAAGCCTCTTGTTCTAAATCGTTTTCGGGCAGCTTTCCCTAAACCTTCCAAGGTTCAAGACGCTCAAAATGAAGAATTTGAGGTTCATAAGATTCTTGACTCCCACAAAGGGTATGGTCGTCTTCAGTATCTCATAGATTGGAGAGGATATGGTCTGGAAGAAAGATCTTGGGTGGCTGCAGAGGATGTTCATTTTCCAAGACTGATTCGTGCCTTTCATGCCAAGAATCCCACTAAACAGCGTGTCAGCATCCGGAGTCTTACCTCCAGTTCTGGTCCCTGCGGCCTTCCTGTTAGCTGACTGGTGTGGCTGCGGCGGATAGGAACTACGGCAGCGAGGTCCTCCGATGCGGCTGCCGGGTGTCTTGAGGCCGGGGTCCGGGTCCTGGGGAGCGGAGCATGGCAGCCGGAGGTGTCTGTTTCCAAGTGTTCTGTTGCTGGAGTGCGGCGCCTGGGAGGCTGAGGCCTGAGGTAGTGGCTGTGGCCTGGTTCCACGTGTGTCCTCTGTGCAGGGGGCCGCCATGTTGGAGACCAAGCCAAGCCAATAGGTATCCCAGTTCGCATCCAGCCAATCCGGTGCAGTCTTCCCTTATAAAAAGGGGTTGATGCTTAGTCATGGTGCCAGTGCTTGAAGTTACTTGCTGCTGTAAGGTGCTCAAGCTCTGTGCTCCCAGGTTAACCCCTGGTTTTCTGGGGTTCCGGTATGAATGGTCGACCATGTTATGGTCGACAGTCATTAGGTCGACCACTATTGGTCGACATTTACATGGTTGACATGGACACGTGGTCGACACATGAACGGTCGACACATGAAAAGGTCGACATAAGTTTTTTAACTTTTTTGGTGTCGTTTTTTGCGTAAAGTGACTGGGAACCCCAATTAGTGCACCGCGTTCGCTCGCCATGCTTTGGGCATGGTGCCTTCGCTCCACTACCGCTTCGCTCGGCACAGATTACCATTCCAATTGTAGTCCACGTGGATCGTAAAGTATGGAAAAGTTCCCCAAAAGAAAAAAAAAGTTAAAAACTCATGTCGACCTTTTCACGTGTCGACCATTTTCATGTGTCGACCATGTGTCCATGTCGACCATGTTAATGTCGACCAATAGTGGTCGACCTAATGACTGTCGACCATAACATGGTCGACCATCTGAACGGATACCGTTTTCTGGTTGTGTTGTGGCCGCCCGGTGGTCAGTTCTGTTATTGCAGTCCTTTGCTCCCAGTCCACCTGCTCTATCTGGTAAAGGGTCTCCATTTGCTGATGGTGCTCACAGCGATCCTCTCTTCAACATCGTTCTTCAAGTCGTCTCTTCATTCAGTGTTCTTCTGCATAGTTTACAAATCACAAGTCATCTCTTCATTCAGTGTTCTTAAGCATCGTTTACAAATCACAAGTCAACTCTTCATTCAGTGTTCTTCAGCAACGTTTACAAATTACAAGTCATCTCTTCATTCAGTGTTCTTTAGCATCGTTTACAAATCACAAGTCATCTCTTCATTCAGAGTTCTTCAGCATCGTTTACAAGTCACAAACATTTTGTCTTTCAGAATTCACTCAGACTTATCTCCTCGTCGTTGTGTATGATTGTGGTCTCAGTAAAGCTGAATTAATCTTTCTTCAGTGCATCGTTCTTGTTCATTGTCCTCATTGCCTACCCCTCTACATCTTCGGGCCTAAGTCTTCAATCCATGAGTAAGAACTATATTCAGCCATCTCGTTTCCTTCCTTTGCCAATAGCTGCTCCCTCAGTCAATTGTCAGTTGTCAGATCCTCAACTCAAGCCGAGCGTGACAACTCTTAATCAGAGCTGTTAGACATTTTTGCTCCCAGTGCGAACAGTAAAAAAATGCGCCCTCCCATAGGCATTATAAAAAGTATTTTTTTGCGCGCCCCCCCACAGAGAGGGGATGTGGCCTTGCTAAAGTGGGTGTGCCCTCACAAAAATGGACGTGGTCTTGCAGGAAAGAAAAAATTCCCCCAAATTATGCCACACAGTAATGTCCCCTGTACCATAATTATCTGTACACTGTGGCAGTGCCGTAACTAGGCATTTTAGATCTGTATGCAAGAAATGACATTGGCATCCCCCCCGCCCCTCATGTAAGATAGGGGCAGTGCGCGCCGTAGGAGCGTGAAAAATATATAGGGGCGTGGCTTCATGGGGAAGGGGCGTGGCCACAAAATAATAGCAATTCATACTACGGTGCACAGTAGTCTCCATTATTCAAATTACGCTGCACAGTAGCGTCACTACACCAGGTAAAGCCCCTTTTATACATTACAGCAAACAGCACCCCCTTTTTACACATTACAGCAGACAGTTCCCCTTTTTACACATTGCGGCAGCCAGTCCCCCTTTTTACACATTATGGCAGCCAGTCCCTCTTTTTACACATTGCAGCAGCCAGGCCCCCCCTTTTTACACATTATGGCAGACGGGGTCCCCGAGAGAGAGAGAGAGAGAGAGACATACTTACCATCTCCCCGCTGACAGGCTCCTCGTGCAGCTCCCTCGGTGCAGGCAGGTGAGAAGGAGGAGGAGGGAGGGGGACTGGAGCCGCAGCAGCGCTATTTCATTGGTGGTAAGCGCCGCTGCAGCTGTCCCCTCTCCTTCCGTATTGGCTGCCCGGCGCTGCTGTGGATGCTGGGATGGAGGAACTGCATCCCAGCATCCACAGCGGCGCCGGGCAGCCAATACGGAAGGAGAGGGGGCTGCTGCAGCGGCGCTTACTACCAATGACATAGCGCTGCTGCGGCTCCAGTCCCTCTCCCTCCTCATCCTTCTCCGCTACCCGGCGCTGCAGCTCTCCTCCCCAGTGTGGCGGCGGCGCACGGCGCAGACTTTAGAGGCGGCATGTAATGAGTCAATTTGACTCATTACATCCCGCTGGCCGTGCGCCCTCAGGGCAACTGCGCTGTGTGCCAGGCCCACTTGGCACACACGTAGTTACGGCCCTGCACTGTGGGGCATAATAAGTTGTCCTGGGCAGTACTGTGTGGGGCATAATAAAGTGTCAGGGGCAGTACTGTGTATGATACACAGTAATGTCCCTGACAATTTATTATGCCCCGAACAACACTGCCCAGCATAACTTATTATGCCCCAGTTATGCCCTGGCCTGCCCAATAATGGATACCTTTTTGTTTATTGTCAAGGGGTTTCATGCCGTGGGCTGCCTCCCGTTTGGCGCCCGCGGAACTGTAGCATCTCCCGTCGGGTCCCAGGCAGGTGGATGCAGCTCCCCGCACTTCCGTATCGGCATCCTCATCCCTGACAGATGCTAGAGGTCCATACCGGCATTCAGGATGCAGGCAGTCGGAATACTGACATCGGAATCTCGACAGTGGTTGGAATGCGGAAGCCGGGTTCCTGACATGGATCAAAATGCTGCCAGAAATCCAACTGCCAGCATCCCGTACGTAAGTATGCCAGGGCTTTTTAGGGTGAGGCTGTGGGGCAGAGGGGTAAGATTTAGGCTGCAGGGGGAGAGTTTTGTTAGGCCTTGTGGGGGGGGATTGAGGTTAGGTTTAGGCTGTAGGGAGGTGGGGTTAGGGTTAGGCACCACCGGGAGGATTAGGGTTAGGCTGCGGTGGTGGAAGGGTTAGGTTTACACTGTGGTGAGCGAGGTTAGGTTTAGGCATCACCAGGGAGGGTTAGGCTTATGCTGGGGGGGATGGAGGGCCAGGGTCGGACTGGCCCACAGGGGTACCAGGGAAACCACCAGTAGGCCCCACTGCCTGAGGGCGCACTCCTTCCTCTAGGGATCAGGTTCCAGACTGTCACTTGTATTATACATGGTAGATATGTTGCATTACACTGCACTAAACTATTGTGTATTTCAAGCCTCTGTGGAGGCTGGCCACACCCCCTTTTGTAGGCTGGCCACACCCCAAAGTATGGGTCCCTAATAACTGCATTCCCCCGGTGGGCCCTTCATGCCCCAGTCCGACACTGTGGAGGGCAGTTAGGGTCAGGCTGTGGGAAGGGAAGGGAAGGTTAGGGGAGGTAGAAGAGGAGGGTTAGCATACCTACCTTCCAGGTGTCTGGATCCTGCACATCGGGATGCCGCTGTTGGTATTCTAACCGCCAACAACCCAAGTGCCGGGATCTCGATACCAACTCCTACAGGGCCGTCCATGCAAATTGTCTTTTTTTCCACCTGTACGGCTTCCATAGAAAATCATGCAAAAAGGGCAGGGGCTGTGTCACGATACAATAAGAGGACCCCACACTATTTCCATGTTATACTGTGACAATCCAAGCTCCCCATACTGGCGCAGTTGCTGGCTTTTTCAGAGGAACCCAGTGCTGATTTGAGATTTCCCCCCTGAATTAGCATCCAGAAACCCAGGCTGAGAGCAGGGCCGGTTCTAGACCTTGTGGTGCCTAGGGCGAAAGTTTCCTTTGGTCTCTCTGCACCCTAGGCAAAGCTTCAGCCTAGCGCCCCCTAACCTGCAATCCCCACCACCACCACCTTTCGGAGGGGAGATGCAGGTAACCACTATGTGGGCTGGGGTGAATTGCCTCATTATACATATACACTCACGGACATTTAAAGTAAAAAAGTGTATTGTAAACAAAGGGGTCTATTTACTAAGCCTTGAATGGAGATAAAGTCAACAGAGATAAAGTACCAGCCAACCAGCTCCTGACTGCCATGTTACAGGTTATGTTTGAAAAATGACAGTTAGGAGCTGGTTGGCTGGTACTTTATCTCCATCCAAGGCTTAGTAGATAGACCCCAAAGTCACAAAATCACCCAGCGACACTGCTGGGTGCAGACATGAAGTCAGGTGCTGCTTTCTGCTGGAGAACCGGGATCCAGGGGCTTGGTGGAGGTGCATCAGGGCTGTGAGGAGCGGCCATACTTACATTCGCCTCCTATGTGCCTTCACATGACTTGACGTTACACATGCCGGTACGGAGGAAGCGTTGAGACACTATGGGGTAAATTTACTAAGTTGGGAGTTCTATTTAAGATGGGATGTTGCCCATAGCAACCAATCAGCTTCTACTTCTCATTTATCTAGCACCTTCTAGAACATAATACCTGGAATCTGATCCCATCTTAACTAGAACTCACATCTTAGTAAGTTTACCCCTACGTTGGGATAGCCTGATAGCAGCGACTGCACCTAATTAGACTCGCAGCAGCTAGATGAATTCAGTGGCGCTCTCCAGGAACCTGGCGAGCATAAGAAGCCCCTTGTGGGCTCACTGCGCTCTCCACGCCGCGGGCTCGGTGGCTACGTGCGGATTCTGTTCCCACTCTATGGTTGTCGTTGACACCCACGACTGGGAATAGTCCCTGTTGGTCGGCATGCCGACCGTTGGTACTCTGAGGGTGCGGGATGTAGGGGGAGATCATGTGACTGGCGGTTTACTGACCGCCGGTCACATAACTACATCCCAAGAAAAAAAGACTGTGGTAATTCCTATAGAAATTAATAATACTTAATTAAAGCATTCAATTGAATTATCCCCCTTATACCTATTTTGCACTGCAGTCCCGCTTCTGACCTGAGATTTGGAACACGTCCCTCATTCAGTCCCTCAATTCACTCGCTATGTGTGCGCACTGCGGCTCAGACACATCCCGCAGTGAGAAAACATTGGCTGATTTGCTTACAATAGCAGCATTGCGACTGCATGTGAATGAGGCCCACTCTGGGTAACACATGTGCCGTAGGACTTTTTAGAAATGTTTGCACCGACAATTGCTCAACTAAGTGAATATATGAATTGCGTGTAGATTTCATGCGGCTCTGAATCAGGCCCTCTGATTTGTAGTATACTGCATTATACAATATGTATAAATTTAAGTGCAGGTTCATTATATAACAATGTTAAATGTTTCTTCTTTCATCTACAGTGACCAAAGTTCAGAGACCATGAGCAGATATAGAAATTACACAATTGCCATCGTGATTATCTTTCAAACAATTCTAATTTTTTCACACTTGGGAACTTATATTCAGCCAAGCACAAAGCAGGAGCCCCCAAAAGTCCATCTCCTCATACTTTCCACCTGGAGGTCAGGTTCATCTCTGGTTGGTCATTTTTTCAGTCAACACCCTGATGTGTTCTATATAAAGGAGCCAGGTTGGCATGTGTGGCATTCCATGTTCCAGAACAAGGCACATGTTCTACAGATGGCTGTGAGGGACCTAATCCGATCACTCTACAAATGTGACATGTCCGTGTTTGATGCATACATGCAAAACAGAAGCCAAGTGTTGAACTTGTTTCGGTGGACTGCTAGCAGAGCCCTCTGCTCACCTCCGGCATGCGATTCGTTCGCCCGTAATGACATTGTCCCTGAGGCCGCATGTAGGAAACAATGTGGGCATTATTCATTTCAGAAGATTGAAGACGCCTGTTACAGTTACAGCCATATGGTTATACAGGAGAATCGCATCTTTGACCTAAAAGTGCTCATCTCGCTTCTAAAAGACCCCACCTTAAACCTCAAGATCATACATGTAGTCCATGACCCACGGGCTGTGGCCAAGTCTCGCGAAAAAACTAAAAGGTCTTTGGCTTTTGACAGTGGTATTATCCACAGGGCCACAAAACCACTGGACGGTGAGTTCAAAGTGTTACAAGAAATCTGTCAAAATCAAGTCAACATATACAGAACAATAAATTCGAAACAATTATTTTCTCTAAGAGACCGCTACATGCTGCTTAGGTATGATGATCTGGTTAGAGATCCGTTAAAGAAAGCAAGAAAAGTCTTTTCATTTATTAACCTCAAGCTGACTGAAAATTTAAGTAGATGGATCTATAATATCACCCATGGTGACCGGCGACAGAAGGTGAACTCTTTTCAGATTATACCAAGGGATGCGGTTTATACGTCCCAGGCTTGGAGGAACTTAATATCCCTCGAAAAGGTCAATAAAGTGCAGGACATATGTAAAGAAGCTATGAATACGTTCCGTTATCAATTTATAGACACAAAGGAAGAGCTAAGAAATTTAAGCATGGACTCCGTACTGCCGGGACAGAGAGACGATTTCATGTGGTTGCCACAGAAAAAAAATTTATTGAATTAAATTGCTTAAATATTTATATATATATATATATATATATATATATATATATATATATATATATGTTTGAGCAGTGGGGGTACGGCGCCACAGGTGGATGTGAGCAGATATAATAATATAGTGAAATACTTTAATAAAAGACACTCCAGCTAGCCCCTAAATACTAGGCAGGGATAAGCTGCCTTTAGAGTTTAAAATTTGGGAAAAGGGGAGGATAGGGGTATCTGCGACTAGCAGTGTCTAATATATTGATATAAAAATGAAGAATATTAGGATACGGTTTATATAAAAAAAAACCACAATATTTATTTATACAATTTAAGACATGATGTTGGATAAAAAGTATATGGAGAGTAAAAGCCTAAAAATTTTTTTTTATAAAAATTACAAGGTACAAAAAAGAAAAAAATGACTGAATGGCTATGTGCAATTTAGCTAGAACCCAGGATAAAAAATTCATTAATCTAAAACCTATAATATAAAACTGATATATATATTTTAGAGATAAGAGAGTAGTGCTTATCTTTAGAGATGGAGAGTCAGTAGAGGTACACCCAACGCGTTTCGTCCTTCAGACTTCATCAAGGGGTCACCCTTTTTGATCTCTAAAGATAAGCACTACTCTCTTATCTCTAAAATATATATATCAGTTTTATATTATAGGTTTTAGATTAATGAATTTTTTATCCTGGGTTCTAGCTAAATTGCACATAGCCATTCAGTCATTTTTTTCTTTTTTGTACCTTGTAATTTTTATAAAAAAATGTTTTTAGGCTTTTACTCTCCATATACTTTTTATCCAACATCATGTCTTAAATTGTATAAATAAATATTGTGTTTTTTTTTTATATAAACCGTATCCTAATATTCTTCATTTTTATATCAATATATTAGACACTGCTAGTCGCAGATACCCCTATCCTCCTCTTTTCCCAAATATATATATATATATATATATATATATATATATATATACCTGTACAGAGAGAGAGAGTTCTGGTTTAGGCATGGAGGAGTGAGCAGCGGCTCCCACGAGCTCCGTCCATCCCGCCTGTATACCACACAGCGCTGTGTTTCACAGCCATATGCTGCTCACTATTTGCCTCCTGACTCCTGCAGCATCCACATGGAGACGTTTTTAGGAACTGCAGTCCAGCTTAAACAGACCCTGCCAGCTCTCCGTCCCAGGCAGGAGAAACGCCATGCTGAACTGAACATAGGGCCGAGCGCTGATACAGCAGCGGGAACGCCTGCAGCCAAAAAAATCTATCTATCTCAGCTTCCTCTGGGGACCCAGATCAAGCTCAGGTACGTGGCACCTCTTCCATGCATGGCAATCCCACTACATCACTTTTATATGATGAAATAGTCACGGCCATTCAGAATACTATGCAGCCCTTCAGAAAGCTGTTAATGACATCACAGCTCAATTTCAGCTCCTAACACAAAGGGTTTCTGATGTAGAAGAACATCTGGGGTCCATCATGGATGATGTGACATTGATGAAAAGCACGATCATCCGAATGGAAAAAGACAATAGTTTTCTAAATGGAAAAATAGACAATGTGGAAAACCTGTGAACCGCACAATTTACGCATAGTCGGTCTCCCTGAATCGATTAAGGGTTCTGGATTAGACAATTTTGTGTGTATTACCCTCCCAAAGATATTGAATATTGAATCAGAATTGTGCAGACATGGTAGTGGAGCGGGTTCACAGGATGGGAGACTTACCTCGCCAGCCCGCAAATAATCCACGTGTGGTGATATTTAAGGCAATGAACTATCTTCATAAAACAGCAATATGGAGGGCTTCGCGCAAAACAGTACCCCTCTTATGGGATGGCAATGTCTTAAGAATCTTTCAGGATTACTCTGTGGAGCTATCCAGACTCCGTAGAGCTTACTCCCCCATCTGTACATCTCTGATAAAAGATAAATGCAAATTTGTCATGCTATGCCTCCGTTTATTCCAGGGCTCATCGTACACTGATTTTACCAATCCTGCTGATGCCGAGGCCTACTCAAAAGAGGAAAGCAAATCCCGTTGCCAAGATATTACCGACACTTATGCAGTTTGATTCCACAGCCTTTACCAGTAGTTTTATATGTTTGCTCTCTCAAGTGGAAACATCCTTTTCTTTTCTCCATATCTCTTAAGGTGCCCATACACCTAAACATTTATATTCCAATCTGGCTGGTTGGAACGAAAATCTGGTAATGGACAGAGCAAATGACATGGATGGGAGCAAATGACAGTTGACCATTTCAAATGGTCAACTGTCATTTGCTACCATCCATTACCAGATTTTCGTTGCAACCAGCCAGATTGGAAGATAAATCTTTAGGTGTATGGGCACCTTTAGTGGCAGTTGACACATTATATATAAGTCACTAAGCTTAAATAAAATAAAATAAAAGAAGTAAGCATTACTAGACCTTCCTTATACGAGTGATGGTGGTGGATGGAAAACTCCACCACAGTGTTGAAAATTTTTGTATGTTTCAGTTTATTATTTTTGTATTACCTGAAGTCCAGTTGGTTATACATATTAGCAAACTTGCTTTTGCCGTTTATTATTCCTGTACATTTTATTCCCATGTCCCTCCTTGTGTTTTGTTATGTCTCTTACCCAATGTGTCTTCTTTTCTTACTCTCCCACCTTCCCCCCTTTTTGCTTACTTGTATTTCATATGATGATGTGCTGTCTGGTATTTTCCAATTCATTGTTGCTTTATGTCTAGTTTAAAAATTGGTTCTCTTAATGTAGGGGGCATTAACACGCCAGCTAAGTGGTGTAAAATTCTACTTTATTTAAACAAAAAAAATCTATAGATATAGCATGTCTACAGGTAACGCATCTGGTTTTACATGAAACTAAAAAATGACAAATGTTAAATTGGTCACTATTGGTAGCTGCCTCTCTCAACTCCAAATCTTGTGGGGTGGCAATCTTAGCGAGGAAGTCACTCCAAATTGAAGTTATATCACAAATAACTGATCCTAACGGTCGATATGTCATTATTGACATCAAACCAGGTGACAAACTATATCACATTTGCAATGTCTACGCACCCAATACTTACAAAAAATCCCTTTTCAACTCACTCATTGCTAAATTATATACGTATAATCTCTCTTCACTGATTTTACGCGGAGACCTTAACTTGGTTTCTTCTCAATATCTGGAGAAATCAAAGTGTACTAAACTTTCTCACCTCCTCCTAAAAATTGGAATTCCTTGGCTAGCGAAAAGACTTAGGGGGACATTTACTAAGCAGTGATAAGAGTGGAGAAGTGAGCCAGTGGAGAAGTGGCCCCATCAACCAATCAGCAGCTCCGTATCATTTTATAGCATGCAAATTATAGATGTTTCTTCAGTGCTTATTGGTTGCCATGGGCAACTTCTCCACTGGCTCACTTCTCCGCTCTTATCACTGCTTAGTAAATGTCCCTTTTAGTCTTGTTGACTCCTGGTGTGCTATGCACCCTACAGAAAAAGTATTCTCATGTCTATCAATGGCTCACAACACATGGTCCCGAATCGACTATATTCTCATTTCTGTCACTTTATTTCCCAATATTAGACAGGTTCACAGAGAGCCAATTTCCATTTTGGATCATGGTTTGGTTTGGCTGGAAATGGATTACCTCACCGAAAAAGGCCCTACATCTTTATGGTGGTTTCCTTCCCACTTAGTGAAATCTATTGACTTTAAAAACGGACTTGAATCTGCCTGGGAAGATTACCTCTTAGATAACTCGATACATGAGTCTAATGGCCCTACTCGTTTTTGGCAGGCAGCCAAGTCTGTTTTGAGAGGTGAAATAATATCATATTGTTCACATATTAAAAAACAATATAACGCCAATGTATCTAGATAAGCAAGACCTATAAAGTAAACCCTACTCAGGAAAATAAAAACGCCTACATTCTTGCGAAAACACACTTTAATGAACTTCTAACTGCTGGAGATAAATACCACTTTAATATTAGTTACAAATTCCATAAATTTGTAAATAAGACTGGCCGGCTTCTCACTACACTATTACAAGGTACCCAAAAACCAATGGTAGTTCACCCGTTAAAAAATTCAAATGGCTTAATACATAGATAACTGAAATAATGCGGGAATTTTACACGGCGGTGCAAGTATGCGGGTACGCTCAGGTACGGAGTACCCTTAAGAATTTGGCAGTGGGTACGCAGTGCCACCTGCCACACACTTTGCCATTACCACAATTATAATGGGGCACAAAGCAACAAGACCACGGTGCTTGGCAGCATGACGGCTGCTCCCACTTTGTCAGGGTTACTTGAAGTGCGACGGTGGCTGTATTTTCCTGTTATAATGGATACTATATATTGTTATTAAATTGTGGGCATTACTATATATTTCTACTGGAGGTATCACTATATATTTCTATTATACTGGAGGCATTGCTATATATTTTTAGCCTTGCCTCCAGATTCCCCCAAAAAAGGGGGCTGTCGTGTGGCCACGCCACTAGTGTCATGTAGCCACTCCCACTAGCAGCATGTGGACACGCCCTCTCACAACACATGACCACACCCATTTTTCGGCACTCAGTACCACTAAGAAAATATTTCTACTTGCACCACTGATTTTACATGGAACTATATTCTCCCCCTCCCCAACCTAAACCCACTACCTCAGATCACTCTCCTTCTACTCCTCCTTCTTATAATGTGACCAACTTCTGGGATTCTCTCCCTTTTCCATAAGTACCTGAAGAATTTACACACTCCTTAATAGCCCCTATATCGATAGATTAACTCTCTCACACAATCAAAAACCTTAAAAGTGTTAAAGCCCCTGGTCCAGACGGGTATTCAAACAAATTTTATAGGCTCCTATACTCCAAAATTGACACTACAAGCCTTTTATAATCAAATTTTGACTGGTAGGGCCCTACCTGACCACTTCGCCACTGCTGTAATAAAAGTACTTCCTAAACCTGACAGAAAATTATCTCTCCCAGGCTCCTACAGGCTGATTTCTTTACTAAACGTCGATGACAAAATTTTTACCAAAATCTTATCTGATTGACTAAAACCACTTATTCCGTTGATCATACATAAAAACCAAACCGGCTTTGTATCTGGAAGACACGCAGTGCTGATTCTTAGGAGGGTCCTCTCAGTCATTCACCATGTTTCCCCAGCTATGTCTCCCCCTTCCCAGTCCAGTTTAATCCGCCCCACCTCTTTAATACCTTTGACAAATTTGGTTTCCCCAAGGAGTTTGTATCACTTACTGTATGCGTACTCTATAATCTTCCCCATACTCTCAAGTCGCATGTAACGGACTCCTATCTTCCCCCTTTCTATTAGGAAGAGGTACACGACAGGGGTGTCCCCTTTCCCCTCTCCTTTTTGATATAGCAATCGAACCGCTCTCAATAGCCTTTCGTACTTCCCCACTGATCCACGGCATTCACATAGGTTCACAAGAATTAAGAATCGCCTTATTCGCAGATGACACTCTTTTTTTTCTTTCTAAGCCGGAACAATCTCTACCAGCATTAATCAACCTTATCAACTCATTTAGACAAGTTGCAGATTACAAAAGAAATGTCGCCTAATCTGAAATGTTATTATTAGGCAACACTTCCCCTTCAATATTATTCAATCCTGACATACCTTCTTTTAAAATAACAAATTCTTACTTCAAATACCTTGGTATAAATATCTGTTCAGACCTTTCTAATTTATATAAAATTAATTTTTCACAAGCTATTTCAAAAACAGCACTGAAATTAGATCCCTGAAAAGACCTACCTCTATTGCTCTTGGGCAGACTTGCAGTAATAAAAAAACATTATTTTTCCAAAAATATTCTATTACATCCAATGTTACCAATTGCTTTCACTTCCCCAGATATCCTGAGCCCTTTTCTCAAAATTCCTATGGCAAAATAAAAGGCCACGATTTGCTAGACAAAAACTTAAAGCGCCCAGGAAAGATGGAGGTTTTGGTGCTCCAGATCTTCATGCATACTCCATCGCGGGCCACTTTCGCTTTATAATTGATTGGCTATTAAATAAAAACACTTACACAGACTCATCTCTAGAGTTCGCCGTCTTTCACCCATATGCGCCTAGTGCGCTAGTCCATTCCAAACCTTCTCTAATTCCTGCTGCTATTAAAAACCGTATCCTCTTTAAAAAATACCTTTTCGGCATGGATATCTCTCAATGGAAACGTCAGAGGAATCCATGTATTTCTCAATATATTCCACTATGGGGCAACCAAACATTCCATCCTTCATTGCATAATACTACCTACTTGACATGGAGAATTAAAGGACTTGACTCTTTCGCTAAGGTTTTCGATAACCAATAAGGGAAAGGGGAATGGGGGGAATATCTTCTGCACAAGTCGAAAATCAATTATTCTTTTGAGTCTAATGAATACCCCAGTAATAGATATATTGTGGTTACAATTCTCAATCATATGTTGGGGGTGCTACCATAGACAATAAAATTGAGGACAAAAAAGAGGATAGAAAAGATTGTCTCTTTGTTGGCTCACGGAAAGAAGAAAAGATTATATAACTTTTAATGTCAAATGATTAAAATGATGTGAAAAATATACGGAAGAATATTATGAAATAAAAGATACTGTATCCATTAAAAGTATTCACTGTGTGTAATTTGTTATATTACCATATGCTGTGTTATTGGTGTTTATAGAACCAGGACCACCACATAATAATCTCACTATTCAGTATGAGGATAAACTTTAATAAATATGATTATACATTCAGGGTCCGACAAGTTACTGCAGCCTTCAAAATCCTCACTATTATTTGCCTTTGAGGTATATATCACAGCTTGTCCTTAATTCCCTATTGTCATAACAGTTTAAATATAACCCTGACATGGATTACCATTTGTCGTTGGTATTCAATGCCCCTGCCTATATTGCTATAGTAATTAATATGCATATATAATAGCAGAAGCACACTGCCTACAGAGACTGTTATTAAGAGGCTTATTAAGAAGAGTCACACTGTGTCATACTAGATCTTACAGTGTTGCGGTTTTATTGCCCAATGCTGCAACATTGTAACAGCCCATACAGTTGGGTCTTTTTCCTTTACACAAACGCTTATGAGTGAAAATAGAACAGTATATAATACGGGGACAGCTAATCAAAGTCCTGATATCAAAATATATGCTCGTGACTTTGAAATTATAGTATTATTATCTACAGGATTTATCATAAGTAAACCATTTTCCTGCCTGTCAGTCACAGCCTAATTGAATACAGTATATTTATGCCAGAATACAATATTGTATCATGTTGTGTGCCACTGGGTTAGCCACCTAAATCAGCTTCATGTATACATCCTTTTCTTAGCAGTCTCTGAAATGTGTAGTATAATGCTACTGCCAGGCTGGTTTTAAACAATCAACTAGTAAATGCAATTGTGTCCAATGCTACACACTCCTACATTAAATATCACCGTTGCTCTATATTCATCAGTTTCAAAGGGTTACAGAAGCCTTATCACGGGAATAATTCACATGGGGCTGCTGTTATTTATATATAGTGGTATTCACATGTGTATTCCCAATATACAGCACACTGCCTTAGTCTAATTAGTATAATTGGCTCCATATGTAATTCCTATCCTAAAAAGTGTGAATAGGAAGCATGTAACAAGATGCTGCTATGCAGCTGATTTTATAGTGGCTGACAAACGTTACAATATCCCCCGTATGGTAAACTGTATTACACTCAGTCCCGCATAGTTAGATGGATTTCAGCACGTGTGCCATTTACTGCATTAATTCTCTCAGACTTATGTGCTAAAACTCCCTGCATTTAACAGCCTATATTAAGAGTATTTCACAGAGAGCCATTAAGCTACACATGTTTTGTGCAGAGTTGTTTAAAATTGCAGATCATTATTACACCACATAGGATCCCACAACGCTCAGCGTACAAAACACATGTAAAGTAAACTGTCCACGAGTGCTTTCTCTTAGTAGTTATGCCGCATGAGATCTAATAAGGCCCAGCATGCAAGGTATCTATACACGTGTGTTTTAATCTATCCACAGATACTTTGACTCTACTCCTTTACATATTTTTTCTAAATGGCTGGTCATACTATTAAGATGATCCTGGTCCTATTGCATACACTTATTACTTTACATCAAATTCCTTTCAACATTTTTACACAGTGAAATTTAAGCAAGCAAATTCATGCTGCTCTGAAACGACACCCAACGTGCACGTTTCACATCAGCTTCATCAGGGCCTACACATTTCAGAGACTGCTAAGTAAAGGATGTATACATGAAGCTGATTTAGGTGGCTAACCCAGTGGCACACAACATGATACAATATTGTATTTTGGCATAAATATACTGTATTCAATTAGGCTGTGACTGATAGGCAGGAAAATGGTTTACTTATGATAAATCCCGTAGATAAGAATACTATAATTTCAAAGTTACGAGCATATATTTTGATGTCAGGACCTTGATTAGCTGTCCCCGTATTATATACTTTTCTATTTTCACTCATAAGCGTTTGTGTAAAGAAAAAGACCCAACTGTACGGGCTGTTAGAATGTTGCAGCATTGGGCAATAAAACCGCAACACTGTAAGATCTAGTATGACACAGTGTGACTCTTCTTAATAAGCCTCCTAATAACAGTCTCTGTAGGCAATGTGCTTCTGCTATTATATATGCATATTAATTACTATAGTAATATAGGCAGGGGCATTGAATACCAACAACAAATGGTAATCCATGTCAGGGTTATATTTAAACTGTTATGACAATAGGGAATTAAGGACAAGCTGTGATATATACCTCAAAGGCAAATAATAGTGAGGATTTTGAAGGCTGCAGTAACTTGTCGGACCGTGAATGTATAATCATATTTATTAAAGTTTATCCTCATACTGAATAGTGAGATTATTATATGGTGGTCCTGGTTCTATAAACACCAATAACACAGCATATGGTAATATAGCAAATTACACACAGTGAATACCTTTAATGGATACAGTATCTTTTATTTAATAATATTCTTCCGTATATATTTCACATCATTTTAATCGTTTGACATTAAAAGCTAAGGTTTTCGACCCAGGAGGCTCTATTTATTCTTTTTCTGAGTTATGTCATAAATTTGATATCCCTAGCCAGCATCTATTCATATATTTCCAGAGGCGCTATTTCTATTATTCTTTTACTTCCTCATACCCCAACATGTTACAAAGCACTATCCCAGCTTCAAAAGCCATAGACACATTACTTAAGAACGTTCAGGTTCATCTTCAACCACTCCACAATGGGACAATTTATTCTCAAAGTGGAAAACATCTTCCCACATTATTGGATATATCTGACATCTCTGACCCCTGTGAGAGATCTCTTAAATGATTACATTCCTCATATCTTCAAGAAGTAAATCTCTGCACTATTCACATTGCATATATAACTCTATAGAGAAAACATATGGTTCAATTAGAAACTGACAACAATATATATATAGCGCTGCTGTGCCAAGGTGAAAAATATTTATCAAAACAATACAACAGGAATGTACTTTTAAAATATTTAATATACAATCACATTACACTCGGCCGGTGTTTAAAATAAATTAAATTAAAAATGAACACTCCTATATATCACAATAATTATCACAATAAAGGACTATTGTGCAATAAAAACTATAGGCTTATTAGCAAATGATAATATAGACTTTAAGAAACATCCGTCAGTTGGAACTGTTTCTTAGCAGACAGTCACAGTTCAAAGTTCCGTTAATTGCTCATGGATTATGTTATGCTCCAAAATGCTAGATTTCCATATCCTTAATAGACCAGCCTTCAGGTGTAAGATTTATAACCTGTACCTGCGGTTACCAATTAATGGCTTTGTCAATCTGTCAGCATGGATTTTAATATTTGTAAGGTGCAAATGAAAGTCCCACACAAGCGCTCCAATATGTATGGAGATTTTCAAGGGCAGACTCCGGTTATCTCTCACCCATATTAAGAATATGCACGGTGATGGGTCTCCTCGCTCCACTAGTAGCCACTCGTTCCAGGGATCACAATATGCTGCATGCACCAGATCTCCGACAGTCCCTCTTAATGCGTTTCTCCGCTTGATAAGCACTCAGCGGCTTCCTCAGAAGAATGATACATCCCCATCTCACGGGCTTTAAATAGACCGGGGAATTAACACTCATCCCGGTTCCCTTACTGCACACGCGCATTCATGTGCGTTCCAACTGCGCCTCACAGACTAGGTGTAAATTAATCCTATAGTCAGAACCTTATTGCACATCCTTACTCCACACATATAATATCAATTAGTAATTAATTAGTAGAGCCTCTGCTAAAGATCACATTTTCCATTTAACATTATATAATATGGTGTCTCTTTCTATCGACTAAAAAGAGCACAATATCAGAGATAGTAATAGTAATTATTACATATTATTAAATAATATCTAACCTTAGGTTTTTCGCAATGCATCAGGTCACTACTGCGCATGCGTATGCGTATGCACCACAATGCACAGGCGCGTCTTAAGGGTACAAAGCGGATCGTTGCTGGGCGATGGATTTAACGAAGAATCCATTCGCACAGCCCATCGCAAGGTGATTGACAGAAAGAGGGCATTTATGGGCGTCAACTGACTGTTTTCTGGGAGTGGCTGGAAAAACCCAGGCGTGTCCAGGCGTTTGCAGGGCGGGTGTCTGACGTCAATTCCGGGGCCGGACAGGCTGAAGTGATCGCAGCGGCTGAGTAAGTCCAGAGCTACTCAGAAACTGCACAAAATGTTTTTGTACCGCTCGGCTGCACAGGCGTTTGCACACTTGCAAAGCTAAAATACACTTTCCAGTGGGAGGCGACTATACGTATGCACGGCTGCAAAAAGCTAGCGAGCGATCGGGTCTGAATGACCCCCCTTGTTCAAACTATTTGTTCATCACTGAAAAACTTTCAATAAATATATTTAACACACACACATATATATATATATATATATATATATATAAAGGAACAGTATGCGGACCGGCACTCCTCCTGCTGGACTCAGTTGCTCCGGTGCCTCCAGAACATGTGTAATGTAAACGGGCAAAAAAGACTGCGGCACTCGGAGGCTTAATGCAAAAATGATGGTGTATTGAAAATATCACCTAAACTCCAACGTTTCGGGGTTGGCACACCCCTTGACAAAAACATTCAGCAACAGGACACATATCTAAAAGACACTGCGACTTTTCTACAGAAATTGAGAAGTATAGATGTGCCCGCCGGTGAATGCTGGTTGTGTACAGCTGATGTCATCAGCTTATACACCAGCATTCCCCATGAACGTGGTTTGTCAGCTGTCAAATCATTAATAGAATCCAGCCCGCATTATGCAGGTCCAGACATCACTTTTTTTCTAACATTATTAGATTTAACACTTCAAAGGAATTATTTTTTGTTTAATAATGAGTTTTTCAGGCAAGTGCAGGGCTGCGCTATGGGTTCTTGCGCAGCACCGGCGTACGCGAATTCGTTTATGTTTGGTGTAGAGCAGAACCTATTTTTTTCTAGAGAACATTTTAAGTCGCATATAGCCATGTTTACACGGTACATAGATGACGTGTTCATCTTATGGACCGATACACGGGAGAACTTCATTAAGATGATGCAAGAGATTAATCAGAGCGATGCATCCATTAAGTTTACTTTTGACATACAGCCTGTCAGTATCAATTTTTTAGATGTCAGGATCACTTTGGCCGAAGGTAGATTCAAGACCTCGGTTTACAGTAAACCTACTGATGCCAATAGTCTTCTCCTGTCCTCGAGTCATCACCCTAAGGCATTAAGGAATGGTTTACCCTATTCCCAGTTTTTGCGGGTACACCGCATCTGCAGTGACTTGGAAGATGAAAAGATCCAAATGGACCTCATGACTAACCGATTTTTGGAGAGAGGTTATAAAAACAAATTGCTCCAGACAGCTAGGGCAAAGGCCATGTTACAGCCCAAAGTGCCTGCATCTAAGAATAGTTCTAACAACATCTCCTCTAATGTGGTTACCTGTGTGACCAACTATACCACTGTCAGCCACAATTTGACCAGAACAGCCAAGAGAATTTGGCCGGTCATCCAGGCAGATCCTGACTTGACGAGCTTAAAATCGAGTAGATTCATGCCCTGTTATAGGCGAGGTACTAATATTAGGGACATGGTAGTTCATAATGATATTTCCCCTTTGTCAATAGCCAATTCTGGCACTTTTCTTTCAAGAAAACCAGGAAATTATAAATGCACAGGGTGCACTACCTGCCTGTACCTTGAAACCGGTGATTATGTGACACATCCTCACACAGGTCAAAAGATCAAAATTAAGCAAATTTTGACATGCACCAGTAAATTTGTTGTGTATTGTATCAGGTGTCCATGCGGTCTATTATATATAGGCAAAACTAGCTGTCAATTTAAGGAACGGATGTCACAGCACAGAAGTGCTATAAAGCAAATTCTAGAGGGGAAAACTATAGATCAGCCAGTGGCTAAACATTTTAAATTGCATCAGCATGGCCTGTCCACCCTTAGATATAAGATGCTAGAGCAAGTTCCATTGTCCAAACGTGGTGGTGACCGACATAGGGCATTATTACAGAAAGAGGCCCGTTGGATTCACCGATTAAATACGGTGGCTCCATACGGCCTGAATGAAACTCTGTCTCTGACATGTTTCTTATAGCATGTATAATTATAATTATATATTTTTTTTCACAATGATTTATCACTGTAGGTAATCATGAGAAGTTCTGATTGTACACGTTATTGTGTTCATATTAATACTGATATATAAGTCTGTTTTTGTCACATAGTGGTATGTTCTGCATCGGTAATACAGCTCCTCCTGCTTTGTTTTGTTTTTAAGATTGTTATGGTGATGGGTAGAGCACGTTAGCCGGCATTGCGCCGTCGTCAGGGCAACAGTGTCCCAGATTGATGACGCGACCGGAAGTTGGTCCCGGCGTGCACGCCGAGGACGTGACACTGGCGGTGTGTAGTAACATGTATAAAGGTAAGATAATGTTGTGTTTTTTTGTATCTTCTGATGACGGTTTAATAAACCGAAACGTAAAGCTATTTGACCTTGAGTGATCTCGAGTGTTATTCCTTAGAAGTCCGTGAGTGCCGCCTATTTGCACATTTGTATATGATCCTGTATTTGGAGGGCACCCGGCAGGCTGTTTTTCTTCATCTTAGTGGAGTGCCGAATATTTCTTTCTATATATATATATATATATATATATATATAAAAGAAGAAATATCTCTATGGAGCGCTCTTATTCTATAATCTGATATACAGTCATCTAATTATATCAGATTATAGAATAAGAGCGCTCCATAGAGATATTTCTTCTTTTATCTATTTTTGATCCTTACCGACAAAGGATTCTCTCTGTGTTGAAGCTTGCTTTCCCGTTTGGAAATATAATAGTATTTATGTTAGTAAACTCAGACACTAACTGACATAAAGTAATTAGACATTTCAGTAGTGTATAATAAGAGCGCACTAAGGGAACATACTAATATATATATATATATATATATATATATATATATATATATATAAAAGAACTGGTCGCACACATAAATGGTAGAGATTGGAGTGCCAGCACATAATGGGGTAAATGCAGTCCATAACAAAAAGCCTGCACATCCAAAGATACTGCTTCAAAAAACTTTTATAAAACGTTCAAAAAAGAAGTTCACATAGGAGGTCATTCCGAGTTGTTCACTCGCTGCCGATTTTCGCAACAGAGCGATTAAGGCGAAAATGCGCATGCGCATGGTACGCAGTGTGCATGCGCTAAGTATTTTAGCTCAAAACTTAGTAGATTTACTCATGGCAGAACGAAGAATTTCCATCGTTGAAGTGATCGGAGTGTGATTGACAGGAAGTGGGTGTTTCTGGGCGGAAACTGACCATTTTCTGGGAGTGTGCGGAAAAACGCAGGCATGCCAGGATAAAACGCGGGAGTGTCTGGAGAAACGGGGGAGTGGCTGGCCGAACGCAGGGCGTGTTTGTGAAGTCAAACCAGGAACGAAACGGGCTGAGCTGATCGCAATCTGTGAGTAGGTCTGGAGCTACTCAGAAACTGCTAAGAATTTTCTATTCGCAATTCTGCTAATCTTTCGTTCGCAATTCTGCTAAGCTAAGATTCACTCCCAGAGGGCGGCGGCCTAGCGTGTGCAATGCTGGTAAAAGCAGCTAGCGAGCTAACAACTCGGAATCACCCCCATAGCTCCATATAAAGTGCATATATCCGGAATCAGGACAATAATCAGAGTATACAAGCCTGTCAGGGTGGTCAATTATCAAGCCAAGTCTCGCAAATTCCAGTGAGCATCAGCATGGTGTCAACAGCTGTTTCGGTGCCCTGTGAGCACCTTCATCCGGAACTCAGCCAGTGATTTGCACATGCACAATATAGAAGTCCTGGGGAACAAGGCATGGGTGCCAAAGGCAGAATCTATGCTACCAGAGAGGACGGAACCCACATGGAGTCTGCAAGTGGACCCTCTCCTCTATTGCACTGCACCTGCCTGACTGCCTAGGTTTTAAGGACAATCATGCTTCAGCACAGGTGGCTTAATTAGTACCTTAGTTATCCATCTGTGCTCAAGCATGGCTATCCTTAAAACCTGGACTATAATGGTGACTTGAGGACTTATGGGCCCTACACATAAAGATCCGCCGCCGAGCTGCCCGACGGCGGATACGGCCGACGGGCGACCCGGCGGCGGGGGGGCAGTGATGGGGGAAGTGAAGTTTCTTCACTCCCCCCATCACCCAGCTCCATAGCAGTGCAGGCAAATATGGACGAGATCGTCCATATTGGCTGCATGCACAGCCGACGGGGCACCAGCGATGAACGAGCGCGGGGCCGCCCCTCGTTCATCGCTGGTGCCTCCACACTCAAAGATATGAACGGTATCTCATTCAATAATGGACGAGATCGTTCATATCTGTAAGGAATATCGGCCAGTGTGTAGGGCCTATAAGGGCCTACTTCAGATCTGATCACAGCAGCAAATTTGTTAGCAGTTGGGCAAAACCATGTGCACTGCAGGGGGGGGGGGGGCAGATGTAACATGTGCAGGGAGAGTTAGATTTGGGTGGGGTGTGTTCAAACGGAAATCTAAATTGCAGTGTGAAAATGAAGCAGCCAGTATTTACCCTGCACAGAAACAAAATACCCCACCCAGATCTAACTCTCTCTGCACATGTTATATCTGCCCCACCTGCACTGCACATGGTTTTGCCCATTAGCTAACAAATTTGCTGCTGTGATCAGGTCTGAATTAGGCCCTAAGTTTAGGAACCACTAAATTAAAGTGAGATGTTTCCCGTTATTGAAAATACAATTTAGAGTGAATTATGAATAAAGAGTATATCATGTGGAGTGTATTATACTTGTATAATGGTGCAATTTCCAGTTTGCTGTAGCCTAAGATCTCTGTTTCATCATTAGCACTGACTGATCACACAAACCAAAGGCACATCACCACATGTCACCTACCTTGTGAGCTGTAACCATTTCCCCAACGACATCTGCCCATTACTGGATTCTGAGGGCAGAGGCAATGATAATATTTATATTAGCCGACAGTACATTGTAAATCAGGCATTGCAGTAAATTCAGCTACAACAAGGTGTGAACAGCATAGCTTGGTGACCGGTGCGTCTCACTCATTTCTGCTGCCCAGTAAATACACGGTCGAGTCACGTTATTATGACCACCAGCTAATAGCCAGAGTAACCGCCGTGTACAGCACAGACAGCAGTTAGACGGACTGAACTGTCATGTTAGACACACGTCTGGTAGCCCCCAGGTTCCTGTGGATGGTGAGCTGCTCCACTGTAGCGTTTCGGTAGGACATCACGCACCTTCATAGCCAACGTTCACCCCTCACATTAATGGCGCGTGGTGCTCCGCAGCAGTGCCGTAAGTACGTGTGTGCCTGGCACACAGCGCAGTCTCCCTGAGGGCGCAACGGCCCCCATTCCCCAAAGTCAGAGGCTTGTAATGAGTCAAATTGACTCATTACAAGCCGCCTGTGCCAGAGGAGCAGCGGAGAAGGAAGAGGAGGGAGGGGGAGGAGGGAGGGAGCCATAGCAGTGCTATGTAATTGGTGGTGGCACCGCTGCAGCGGGCCCTCTCCGTCCACATAGGCTAGCCGCCACTGCTGTGAATGCTGGGATGCACTTCCCTCATCCCAGCATTCACAGCAGCGGCGGGCAGCCAGTGCGGAAGGAGAGGGACAGCTGCAGCGGCGCCGCCGGAAATTACAGTGCGCTGCTGCGGCTCCCTCCCCCCCCCTCCTCTTCCTTCTCCCCTGCCCCCAGAGCTGCCAGCACCGAGGAGCCTGACTGCCTGAGCCAGCAGAGAGATGGTAAGTATCATCTATCTATCTATCTATCTATCTAAATCGAAAAGTTGTGCCCGGCACTCCTATATCCCCAAAGTGTAGTGCTGCGGTGCCTTCCCGGTGACACAAAGTCACTAAACAAAATAGCATGGAAACGTGGCGGCACTCATCAGGCTCCCCACGACCGCAATAAAGGATTGAATCGAGCCTGATGAGTGCCGCCACGTTTCCATGCTATTTTATCTATCTATCTATCTATCTATCTATCTATCTATCTATCTATCTATCTATCTATCTATCTATCTATCTATCTATCTAGACGCTGTCTGCCGTAATGTGTAAAAAGGGCACGCTGTCTGCCGTAATGTGTAAAAAGGGGACGCTGTCTGCCGTAATGTGTAAAAAGGGACGCTGTCTGCCGTAATGTGTAAAAAGGGGACGCTGTCTGCTGTAATGTGTAAAAAGGGGACGCTGTCTGCCGTAATGTGTAAAAAGGGGGACTCTGTCTGCCATAATGTGTAAAAAGGGGACACTGTCTGCTGTAATGTGCAAAAAGGGGACGCTGTCTGCTGTAATGTGTAAAAAGGGGATGCTGTCTGCTGTAATGTATAAAAAGGGGACTCTGTCTGCCGTAATGTATAAAAAGGGGACTCTGTCTGCCGTAATGTGTAAAAAGGGGACGCTGTCTGTCGTAATGTGTAGAAAGGGGACGCTGTCTGCCGTAATGTGTAAAAAGGGCAAGCTGTCTGCCGTAATGTGTAAAAAGGGGGCGCTGCCTGCCGTAATGTGTAAAAAGGGGAACTAGCTGCCGTAATGTGTAAAAAGGGGGACTAGCTGCCGTAATGTGTAAAAAGTGGACGCTGTCTGCCGTAATGTGTAAAAAGTGGACGCTGTCTGCCGTAATGTGTAAAAAGGGGGGCGCTGTCTGCTGTACTGTGTAAAAAGGGGACGCTGTCTACCGTAATGTGTAAAAAGGGGACGCTGTCTGCCGTAATGTGTAAAAGGGGCCCTACCTGGTGTAGTGGCGCTACTGTGTGGCGTAATTTGAATAATGGAGACTACTATAATATGTAATATGAATTGGTATTATTTTGTGGTCACACCCCTTCCCTATGAAGCCACGCCCCTATATTTTTTGCGCACGACTACAGAGAAAGCTGTGTAGAACCGATAAATCAAACCCCCATACTGACCAGTCCAGGGAGCCGGTGTAGAGATGTCGGCAAGGGCGGCGCATGCGTAGCAGGACATCGGGATATATTTTTATGAAGAATACCCTGATGATGCTGCGGAGTGTCACAGTCTGGTTTCCTCTGTACCCCTGTGGGCCAGTCCAAGCCATGTCACATGTACATCTAGTCAGTCAATGTTCAGGAGTTCAGCTAGTGGACCGCTTGGGGAAAGATACTTTTGAGGCTTCTGGTGGATCCGGCGGGGACGGCCCTGTAACGCCTGCCTGAAGGAAGCAAGTTAAACATGCTGTGGCCAGGGTGTAGCTGGTCCTTTACTATCTTCATTGACCATTTTTTTTTAGCTCTGGACAGGTACAGGTCCTGGACTGAGGTAAGGTAAGCCCTGATGATTTTCTCTGCGGTTCTGACCACCTTTTGGAGCCTGCATCTGTCCCTTACGCTGGTGGAGCCGTACCAAACCAGTATCGAGGAGCACAGTGCCGACTCCACAATCGCTGAGTTGAAGAGGAGCAGAAGCTTCTGTGGGATGTTGAACTTCCTTAGTTGCCTGAGGAAGAACAACCTCTGCTGCGCTTTCCCGATGGTGGTGTCGTTGACGAATTTGATGATCTTTACTGATTGCGCCTCTGAGGTGCAGTCATTTGTGTACAGGGAGAAGAGCAGAGGTGAGAGGACACAGCCCTGAGGGGCACCTGTACTAATGGACCGCGCTTGAGAGGTGAATTCCCCCGCTTTCACCACCTGTTTCCTATCTGTCAGGAAGTCTACTATCCAGGAACAGGTAGTTTCTGGGACCCCTAGGCGAAGTTGGGGTGGAGGATGCTGGGGACGATTGTATTGAAGGTTCAAGCTGAAATCGACAAACAGGACCCTCGCGTAGATACCGGGAATGTCTAGGTGCTGTAGAATGTAGTGCAGGCCCAGGTTGACTGCATCCTCGACACACTGATTCGATTGATAGGTAAACTGTAGGGGGTCCAGTTGGGGGCCATTCACAGTTTTCAGGTGATTCAAGCCAGACGCTCGAACGTTTTCATGACCACGAAAGTCAGTACTATCGGCCTGTAGTCGTTCAGGTTCAGGATAGAGGGTTTCTTGGGGACCGGGACAATAGTGGACCTTTTGAGGCAGGAAGGGACTTTCTGTAGCTCCAGCGATTTGTTGAAGATCTTGGTGAATATCAACAGTGCCTCCACCTCTTTTTGGGCGACTTGCAGTGCTTGCAGTTGGCCGTCGGTGTTCGGGGTATCGTAGAGGTGATTGTTTGGGTCGCAGGGGACTTCTTTTGCAAACCTGCAATAAAAGTGGTTAATCTGTCTGCTAGATCTTGGTGTTGGTGGTGACTTCGATGTTTTCTTGTAGTTGGTTATGGATTGCATTCCTTTCCATACAGATTCGGGGTCATTGGTGGAGAGATCGTTTGTCAGCTTGTCCGATAACCGCTTTTTTGCAAGCTTGATTTCTTTAGTCAGAGAGTTCCTAGTTCGGTTGTAATCAATTATCGCAGTGCGAGTTTGGGCGATTTTACCACTGATAAATAGGCCCCTGAGTAACACAGACTATAATAAGATGTAGTATAATGTTAGGATATATTAGTAAGAGTCTGAGTAATACAGACATAGACAAAATAAGATGTACTGTAGTATGATGTAGATAGGATAGAGTACGGCCCTGATATAAGAGTTTACCATGACATGGTCGCAGGATTATCAATTTTTTAATTAATAGTATTCAGTTGTGCGGTAATGGTGCATGTCAGGTTACAGCAACATGCGGGTCACACCCAGGGGCGGATTGTCCATAGGACTAAGTGGGAAGACTTCTGGTGGTCCAACAGGCTTGTGCGGCCGCCTATCACCCGTCTCTTTTTTTTAACATGTGACCCGGTCCCCACTTATTGCATGACAGGCAGCTATGCCCTGAGTCCCCATCCGCTCTCCTTGGTCCACCTGCCTCGCTGCTGGGTCTGTGTGCTTTCTTGACTGATGCAGAGTTGGGGGAAGTGGCCGATCTAGGGCACCTATAACACACAACATATCCCTGGGCCCTAGCAGCAGCAGCAGGAGTAGTGCGGCCAATGCAGCGGACCATTGAGGCCTCACCAGGCACGTCAGGGATGACGGCCAGTGAAGGGACCATGGCAGAAGTGATGGATGGAGCTGTCTTGTAGCTGGTCCTCATATCCTTTTGCAGCGTGCAAGCAGCCATGGGCTCCTTCGTTGCCGCCGATATGGTGAGCACAGCTTGCTAGCATCTCTGTTTAAATCTATCCTGTTCATCCTTTCTCCTATCTTTTTCTGTCACCTTTCACCTGAAATTCCTTCTAACCTGTTGCATTGTTTTATCTGTCTTTCCACTGGTGGTCTCATAATGCCTTGCTCATTGCTCCCGCTTTCTTTCTTCCTGTTTCCTTACCTTCTTCATCTCAATTCTTATGTGGGTTTCACATACTCATTGCTCTGCCCCTTCTTTATTATTATTATTATTATTATTATTATTATTATGTTTTATTGATAAGGCGCCACAAGCGGTTTGCAGTGCTGTACATACAGCTGACATAAGAACAACACAGGGTACACAGCAGTGGCGTGCGGTGAGGTCAGTGGCTGGTGAGGCACTACCATAATGTCCGCCGAATCCTGGCGATGACCCCTACCGCCACCGAGCCAATGCCCGCTACTGCCTCTGAGCCAATGCCTGCGGCCACCATCAACTGGCCCAGCCCTCCGCCACTAATTTGCATCTCAGTCCGATGCCGCCAATGCCTGCTCCCTGCCTGCTCATCATAAAAAAATAAAAATTAGTGTTTGGGACTGGGAAGGGAGCGGGAGGAGGACATGAATGCAATTTTGTTGTCCAGGGCTTCCAGCAACTTGATGTAAAAAAAAAAAAAATGTGTGAGGTCCCCCCTCCTAAGTATAACCAGCCTCGGGCTCTTTGAGCCGGTCCTGGTTGTTTAAATACTGGGGGAAAAATTGGACAGGGGTTCCCCGTATTTAGACAACCAGCACCGGGCTCTTAGTCCGGTCCTGGTTCTAAAAATACGGGGGACAAAAGATGTAGGGGTCCCCCGTATTTTTAAAACCAGCACCGGGCTCCACTAGCCAGGGACATAATGCCACAGCCGGAGAACACATTTATGTAGGTCCCTGCGGCCGTGGCATTACCCCCCCAACTAGTCACCCCTGGCCGGGGTTCCCTGGAGGAGTGGGGACCCCTTAAATCAAGAGGGTCCTCCCCTCCAGGCACCCAAGGGCCAGGGGTGAAGCCCGAGGCTGTCCCCAGCACCCCTGGGCGGTGGGTGCCAGGCTGATAGCCATGTGTGTAAAAAAAGAATATTGGGGGTCATTCCGAGTTGTTCGCTCGCAAGCGGATTTTAGCAGATTTGCTCATGCTAAGCCGCCGCCTACTGGGAGTGAATCTTAGCATCTTAAAATTGCGAACGAAGTATTCGCAATATTGCGATTACACACCTCGTAGCAGTTTCTGAGTAGCTCCAGACTTACTCTGCATCTGCGATCATTTCACTGCTTGTCGTTCCTGGTTCCTGGACGTCACAAACACACCCAGCGTTCGCCCAGACACTCCTCCGTTTCTCCGGCCACTCCTGCGTTTTTTCCGGAAACGGTAGCGTTTTTTCCCACACTCCCATAAAACGGCCTGTTTCCGCCCAGTAACACCCATTTCCTGTCAATCACATTACGATCGCCAGAACGATGAAAAAGCCGTGAGTAAAAATCCTAACTGCATAGCAAATTTACTTGGCGCAGTCGCAGTGCGGACATTGCGCATGCGCATTAAGCGGAAATTCGCTGCGATGCGAAGATTTTTACCGAGCGATCAACTCGGAATGACCCCCATTGTTTTTTGTTGTGGAACTACAAGGGCCAGCAAGCCTCCCCCGCTTGCTTGTACTTGGAGAACCTCAAGTACCAGCATGCGGGGAAATAAAGGGTCCGCTGGTACCTGTAGTTCTACAACAACAAAAATACCCAAATAAAAACACAACACACACACCGTGACAGTAAAATTTTATTATAACACACTTACACACTGACACATACTTACCTACATCCCACGCCGGTCACGTCCACTTGTCCAGTAGAATCCATTACCTGGAAAATAAGTAAGTTACACATAAAAATTTCAACCCACAGGAGGGGGGAAAAGGAGAGAGAGAGAGAGAGAGAGAGAGAGAGAGAGAGAGAGAGAGAGAGAGAAAACAAATTATGGCAGACAGCTTCCCCTTTTTACACATTACGGCAGACAGCGCGCCCTTTTTTACACATAACGGCAGACAGCGTGCCCTTTTTTACACATTACGGCAGATAGTGCCCCCCTTTTTACACATTACGGCAGACAGCACCCCCCTTTTTACACATTACGGCAAACAGCGTCCACTTTTTACACATTAGGGCAGACAGCGTCCCCCTTTTTACACATTACGGCAGACAGTCCCCCTTTTTACACATTACAGAAGACAGCGTCCCCCTTTTTACACATTACGGCAGATAGTCCCCCTTTTTACACATTACGGCAGCCAGTCCCCCTTTTTACACATTGAGAGAGAGAGAGAGAGAGAGAGAAGAAAAAAAAACCTGCCTGCTGCTGTGTGCGGACGGAGCCGCCGGAGAAGGACAGGGGAGAGCCACACAGAGGACAAGTGGCTGTCAGCGGGAGGGGAGGACGGAGCCGCCGGACACTTTCAGGCGAGAGCCGCCCAGAGGAGAGAGAGAGACGTCTGGTGCCTGTGAGTGGGAGGGGGGGCCGGGGCCGGCGGAGCATGACAGGGGAGAGCAGCAGTCACCGCAGACCCACCGCGGCTCCCGTCCCAACTTCCGCCTCCCGCCGCGCCTGGGTGATTGGACAAGCGGATCCAGCAGTGGATCCGCAGTCCAATCACAGCTGCCTCGCTGACATGGGGGTGGTGTCCCTGTCAGCGAGGCACTTTTTTCAGTGCCGCTTTCCCACTGTTTTTCAATGGGCTTTCAACGCTCTCTCCCCGTTCCTATTATGTATGGAAGGCACTGCTATCAGTGCCTCCCAAAGTCATTTTATACAATAAAAAATATGACATTGCATCAAGAAGATACTTATGACATGAATATGTGTCATCATAAGTATCTACTATGTATTATTTTACTAATTAATCACAGGGGAGGCACTGCCTCCCCTGCCTCCCCTGACTGCACATCCCTGGTACACAGGGGGTAATTCAAACCTGATTGTAGCAGCAAATTTGTTAGCAGTTGGGCAAAACCATGGGGGTCATTCCGACCTGATCGCACGCTTTGATTTTTTGCTGTGCTGCGATCAGGTGAGAACTGCGCATGCGTATGCACAAGCAATGTGGGGAGTGAGAACAGGAGGGAAGACAGCCTTGCTCCAAGGAGCTCACAATCTAGGGAGTGAGGGAGACAGACAGGTGAAATTAGTTGGGAGCAAGTGGAAGGTGGCCTTATGGCAGGAAGTAAGCAAGGTATAAATGGCCAATGCAAAAGGCAGGTGATAGGGAGAGTAGCCTTGAAACTAGGTTATGCGGAGGGGTACGCTTTGATGAACTGGTGGGTTTTCTTCCTCCTTCTTGTTTCTCACTGTTCTGCCCCTCCTTCCTTCTTCTTGGCTCCCACTGCTCAATCCCTCCTTCTACTTCCCTTTTTCTCACTGCTCCTCGCCTCTCCTTCCTCCTCCTTTGTTTTTGCTGCACCATCCATCCCTCCTTCTTCCTCTTTGGTTTTCACTGCTCCACCCCTCCTTCCTCCTCCTTAGTTCTCACTGCTCAGGTCCTCCTTCCTCCTCCCTGGTTCTCATTGCTCCATTTCTTTTTCCTCCTCCCTGATTCCCGCTGCTCAGGTCCTCCTTTCTCCTCCCTGATTCCCACTGCTCAGGTCCTCATTCCTCCTCCCTGGTTCTCATTGCTCCATTTCTTTTTCTTCCTCCCTGATTCCCGCTGCTCAGGCCCTCATTCCTCCTCCCTGATTCCCGCTGCTCAGGTCCTCCTTTCTCCTACTTGATTCCCACTGCTCAGGCTCTCATTCATCCTTCCTGGTTCCCACTGCTCAGGCCCTCATTCCTCCTCCCCGATTCCCACTGCTCAGGCCCTCATTCCTCCTCCCTGGTTCCCACTGCTCAGGCCCTCATTCCTCCTCCCTGATTCCCACTGCTCAGGCCCTCATTCCTCCTCCCTGGTTCCCACTGCTCAGGCCCTCATTCCTCCTCCCTGATTCCCACTGCTCAGGCCCTCATTCCTCCTCCCTGGTTCCCACTGCTCAGATCCTCCTTTCTCCTCCCTGGTTCCCGCTGCTCAGGTCCTCCTTTCTCCTCCCTGATTCCCACTGCTCAGGTCCTCATTCCTCCTCCCTGGTTCTCATTGCTCCATTTCTTTTTCTTCCTCCCTGATTCCCACTGCTCAGGCCCTCATTCCTCCTCCCTGATTCCCGCTGCTCAGGTCCTCCTTTCACCTCCTTGGTTCCCACTGCTCAGGCCCTCATTCCTCCTGCCTGGTTCCCACTGCTCAGGCCCTCATTCCTCCTCCCCGATTCCCACTGCTCAGGCCCTCATTCCTCCTTCCTGGTTCCCACTGCTCAGGCCCTCATTCCTCCTCCCTGGTTCCCACTGCTCAGGTCCTCCTTTCTCCTCCCTGTTTCCCACTGCTCAGGCCCTCCTTCCTCCTCCCTGGTTCTCACTGCTCCATTTGTTTTTCCTCCTCCCTGATTCCCACTGCTCAGGCCCTCATTCCTCCTCCCTGGTTCCCACTGCTCAGGCCCTCATTCCTCCTCCCTGGTTCCCACTGCTCAGGTCCTCCTTTCTCCTCCCTGGTTCCCACTGCTCAGGTCCTCCTTTCTCCTCCCTGGTTCCCACTGCTTAGGCCCTCCTTCCTTCTCCCTGGTTCCCACTGCTCAGGTCCTCATTCCTCCTCCCTGGTTCTCATTGCTCCATTTGTTTTTCCTCCTCCCCGGTTCCCACTGCTCAGGTACTCCTTTCTCCTCCCTGGTTCCCACTGCTCAGGTCCTCCTTTCTCCTCCCTGGTTCCCACTGCTCAGGTCCTCCTTTCTCCTCCCTGGTTCCCACTGCTCAGGCCCTCATTCCTCCTCCCTGGTTCCCACTGCTCAGGCCCTCATTCCTCCTCCCTGGTTCCCACTGCTCAGGTCCTCCTTTCTCCTCCCTGGTTCCCACTGCTCAGGCCCTCATTCCTCCTCCCCGGTTCCCACTGCTCAGGCCCTCATTCCTCCTCCCTGGTTCCCACTGCTCAGGTCCTCCTTTCTCCTCCCTGGTTCCCACTGCTCAGGTCCTCCTTTCTCCTCCCTGGTTCCCACTACTTAGGCCCTCCTTCCTTCTCCCTGGTTCCCATTGCTCAGGTCCTCATTCCTCCTCCCTGGTTCTCATTGCTCCATTTGTTTTTCCTCCTCCCCGGTTCCCACTGCTCAGGTACTCCTTTCTCCTCCCTGGTTCCCACTGCTCAGGTCCTCATTCCTCCTCCCTGTTTCTCATTGCTCCATTTGTTTTTCCTCCTCCCCGGTTCCCACTGCTCAGGTCCTCCATTCTCCTCCCTGGTTCCCACTGCTCAGGTCCTCCTTTCTCCTCCCTGGTTCCCACTGCTCAGGTCCTCCTTTCTCCTCCCTGGTTCCCACTGCTCAGGTCCTCCTTTCTCCTCCCTAGTTCCCACTGCTCAGGTCCTCCTTCCTTCTCCCTGGTTCCCACTGCTCAGGTCCTCATTCCTCCTCCCTGGTTCTCATTGCTCCATTAGTTTTTCCTCCTCCCCGGTTCCCACTGCTCAGGTCCTCCTTTCTCCTCTCTGGTTCCCGCTGCTCAGGTCCTCCTTTCTCCTCCCTGGTTCCCACTGCTCAGGTACTCCTTTCTCCTCCCTGGTTCCCACTGCTCAGGTCCTCCTTTCTCCTCCCTGGTTCCCACTGCTCAGGCCCTCCTTCCTTCTCCCCGGTTCTCATTGCTTCATTTCTCCTTCCTCTTACCTGATTTCACTGCTACAGCCCTCCTTCCTCCTCCCTGATTGCCACTGCTCAGGCCCTTCTCCCACCAATAGAAATAACACCAAATATGTTCTGCGCTGACAGTGTGGAACCTTCTTATATAGAGAACACAGTGGCCTCAATAAGAAGTGTATAAAGCACTAGTATTGCTATAAATCATTAAATACATATAAAATTATATAATACAAAAAAAAAAAAAAAAACAATAGGATATGCAAAACTGTATGTGAATAAAAACATCTGGACGTCAGACTAGGATATAGCAGCAGTTCTTAATAAGCAGCATGAAAAGCATAAATTAAGGGCCTAATTCATATATGTATGCAAATTGTGATGTCTGGGGATCTGCGCAGGTGCAAGACCTATTCTGCACATGTGTAAAATGAGTCTTGCGGTATATTTTGCTGCCCTCTGTAAGCCACTGTGATGGGTTGGGTTCAGTATGATTTACCTACAATCAAAATCCCGACGGTCAAAATACCAACAACAATTGACCGATGGTCAAAATACACACAAGGTCAAAATACTGACATTTAAAATGTCGACAGGTCAAAAAGGTGACAAGTTTTAAAAAAAAAATTTGATTGTGTATGTCGACATAGGTCGACATGGCCCCCGTATAAGTGTACAGCGTTCCCTTGCATGGCATGGTGCCTCGCTGCGCTCGGTACAATATTATATTCCCCCTCCACGTCCACTTGGATGGTAAAGTATGAACAAGTCAGTTTCAATGAAAAAATCATGAAAAACTCATGTCGATTTTTTGACCCATTGACATTTTAAATGTCAGGATTTCGACAGTGTCGACATTTTTAATGCTGATATTTTGACCATGTCGGTATTTTGACCATTGCTCAATGGTTGTCGGTATTTTGACCGTCAGGAATTTGATTGTAGGTAAAGTGACTGCAACCCGAAACTACTTGTATAGTTATTTTATATAAAGAAATACATAGTTTACAATGGCGGTTATTTAAGGCTTTCTGCAGTCCTAGAATAAAAATGCCTCTGCCAGAATAAACCCTTCGGCATCCACGTGCCCTTTGCCAGTAATCCCAATTCTATCTCTCCCCCCTCCCGAACCAGGATCTAACCAGTCTGTTCAGCCCCTTTCACTTTCGTTTTCCTGTAACGCTGCAGCTTGGAGGTAAGACACGGTATTACGCTGTAACATGTACAGTGCTAGTGATGGTACAGAAGCTTATAATGAATACATATTAATTAACCCTTACAGGGGACTGGAAACCCCACCACTGCAAACTGGCCATAGTAAATGCATAGTTAAAGGCTTGAAGATATATTTATGTCAGTAGTTGTAGCAGCAGCAGCAGCAGCTCAAGTACTTGTACCATGGGGGTCATTCCGAGTTGTTCGCTCGGTAAATTTCTTCGCATCGCAGCGTTTTTCCGCTTAGTGCGCATGCGCAATGTTCGCACTGCGACTGCGCCAAGTAAATTTGCTATGCAGTTAGGAATTTTACTCACGGCTTTTTCTTCGTTCTGGTGATCGTAGTGTGATTGACAGGAAGTGGGTGTTACTGGGCGGAAACAGGCCGTTTTATGGGAGTGTGTGAAAAAACGCTACAGTTTCTGGGAAAAACGCGGGAGTGGCCGGAGAAACGGAGGAGTGTCTGGGCGAACGCTGGGTGTGTTTGTGACGTCAAACCAGGAACGACAAGCACTGAACTGATCGCAGATGCCGAGTAAGTCTCGAGTTACTCAGAAACTGCACAGAGATGTCTTATCGCAATATTGCGAATCTTTCGTTCGCAATTTTAAGAAGCTAAGATTCACTCCCAGTAGGCGGCGGCTTAGCGTGTGCAAAGCTGCTAAAAGCAGCTTGCGAGCGAACAACTCGGAATGAGGGCCCTTGTGCAGTGTGAGCCATCGACTCTACAGGACAGGGGATATACATAGTATTTTCACTGTTCATTCACTCTTTGGGGGATATTCAATTACCCGCACATACTGTTGGGTGTAAATTTTCGGCGGCGGGGGGGGGGGGGTTGGGGGGCTATCTAATTAGCCCCGATAAAACAGCACGTGCCACGGCTTATCTGGGATTTTGAAGCAAAATCCCCGAGAACGGGGCTATTTCACCCGAGAACACACAGGTTTCACTGAACCTATTTGTTTTCGGGTGTAAATGCACTTTTTAACGGATGAGCTAATCGAATAGCCCGACAGCAACACCTAAGAAACATGGGGAGATTTTACTTCCGATGTCTCTTCGGGGCTAATTAAATATCCCCCTTTGCATGCTTCTCTGTGATAATCCTAAACTTGCCGTATGGCGCTAGTGCCACAGACAAAGAATCATTGCACAATACACGTTATTATATTACACATCTGAGGCAGACATAGTGCAGCTGTCTGGTTGTTGTGGAACTACAAATCCCAGCAGGACCCACTATCCTCCTCATTCTACAAGAATTTTATTATAAAATAGGAGATGCATGGGTTGCCTACCTCTGTTATACATTGAACAGACAGTGTGTCACAATCGCGCCCACATTGGAGGGACAGAACAACGGCCCTCATTCGAGTTGCTCGCTCGCTAGCTGCTTTTAGCAGCAGTGCAAACGCTAGGCCGCCGCCCTCTGGGAGTGTATCTTAGCTTAGCAGAATTGCGAACGAAAGATTAGCAGAACTGCTACTAAATAATTCTTTGCAGTTTCTGAGTAGCCACTCCCCCGTTTCTCCAGACACTCCTGCGTTTTTCTCTGACACGCCTGCGTTTTTTAACACACTCCCGGAAAACGCTCAGTTACCTCCCAGAAACGCCCCTTTCCTGTCAATCATTTACCGATCAGCAGTGCGACTGAAAAGCGTCGTACGAACACCAGCAAAACTGCTAAGTTTTTAGTTAAATAACTTAGCGCATGCTCGCTGCATACCATGTGCATGCGCATTTAGCAGCAAATCGCAGCATAGCGAAAATCGGCAACGAGCGTACAACTCGGAATGACCACCAACGTGTGGTTCTATTTCATCGATGAAAAGGCCTGAAACCATTGATGATTCCGAAACATCGATTTTCGATGATCAACCCTAGGCAATAGTAGAGAAGGAAGCCTATGGAAAATATCTTCTTAAGCTTTATGTTATGTTATTGTAGAAAACGAACAGGCCCCTATTTATTAAAGGGAGATACAGATGTGTCCATCTTTGTATGCAGATACAGCCAGTCGCACACAAAAATGAAACAGGTTCTGTGGTTGGCTCCATTTCACCTGGTTTTAATCAGCTACAGAGCCTGTCCTTCACGATGTGCTCTATCCCTGGACTTCCGCGTTTATGACCCGGGAGTCTGCATGCGCAGAGGGACGCGGCGGCAGTGGGGCATGCTGGGAGGAATCTGATTGGAGCCCTCACACAGCGCACCACGGGAAGTAGCCAATATACTTCTATAGGGGAACGCGTTACCCTCTGCGTCGGAACCCCGGCGTTGGGCTTTTGGTAAATCTGAAAATGAGTTAAAAACCCTGAAAACGGGTATCAAAAAGGTGGCGGAAAAGTGATGGGCGTTCCTGGGCGATGACTGGGAGCTGGCCTGAAGTGGATGCACACTGGAAGGCTTAAAGACAGACTGTCAATTGTCATCTGCAGGTTGTAGAGAAGAATGGTCATCACCTCTGAAACAGATATAATAATAATAATAATAATAATAATAATAACAAATCAGAAGTATGTATTAATATTATGAGTCTTTCTAGTATTAGTGTTAGTTAAGTCTCATGTTGCTCTGTTAATTTAAATATACTAAATCTAATTAAAACAATCTCTAATAGCCCAGATCTGTGACTTTGTGCCTATGTGTCTAATGCTGGGCATGGTAGCTCTCATTGGGTTAGCAGCAGGTCTACCACACCCAGTCCACAGCTGATTGGGCAAGAAATGCCCTCCCACACAGGTTACATCCAATGGGAGGCTCTACCCTCTGGCTGCTGTGTGTTCCCCAGAGCAGGATTAACAATGGGGCTGATGGAGCTGCAGCTCCAGGTCCACACCCCAAAATAGGCCCACTGCATCTGCAGCAACACACCCTCCGACAATTTACACATAAAAAGCGCTACAAATTCGAAAAGCGGACGTGGCCACACCCCTTTTCCTATATATTCAATGGAAGTTTGGAGACCCAAAAATCAGTAGACCATAAAAAAAGGCACTGTACCTGCCAAAAAGGTGCAGCTGGAGGGTATGCCACTGCATCTGTAGCAAGTCTCTGCGCTGTACATAGGGAAAACAAAAAATCCTTTTACTGCAGCATCCTATGTCCTGCTGCCAGTCCGCCTGCCCCCTCCGGAATCAACAATCTCCACTCCCTAGCTGCGGCGCAGGTGGAACAAAAGCTGCTGCGGCCACCGGCATAGATGTGTATGAAAGCGGCGCAGCAGAAGGCTTTCATAGCCCTCCCTGCGCCGCATACTCTCTGAGCCCCGGAGCCTCCTCAGCACATGATGTCACAGAACTGCCTCCCCACCACAGCCGCGCACGGTTCCCCAGAGGCCCTGACTCCGCAACACAGTACCTGGGCTTCCGGCCTGGAAGCCCCGAGATGGCTAATGTTAACAGATAGAGTGGGTGATATCGCGGAGGGTAATGTCTGGTCGCTGAATCAATGGGGGTCATTCTGACCTGATCGCACACTGTTGTTCATCACAGCGCAGCGATCAGGTCAGAAGTGTGTGCGCCGGCGTATGGCTGACAGCCGACGCTTGTCGTTGCCTAGCGATCGCCTCTACCTGATTGTCAGGCAGAGGCATTCGCTGGGCAGGAGGGGGCGGCACGGCGGCGTTTGGCCGCCATTTTGTGGGTGCGGTCCGGCCAACTCAGGCATGGCTTGACCATGCGGGGGGCGGGCCGCAACAGCTGTGTGACGTCACACACAGCCACTGTGACCCGGGCAGCAACGAATAGCTCCCGGCCAGCACGCAAAAGCTGCGCCGGCTGGGAGCTACCCCTCGCCTCTGTGCAACTAGCCCTGTGATGATCGTAGCCCTGCAAAATTTTGCAGGGCTACGATCAGGTCTGAATTAGTCCCAATGGAAAAGGTGACAGTGCTGTGCAGTGCATTCTCACCTTTTACATTGATTCAGCCAGTCAGTCAGTTCTGCCAGCCAGACACTATTGTTAGCACCAGTGTCCCAAAGCACCGCATTACAGGGAAGTATACGCACTAAATAAACTACACCTCCCAGCAGCATTTAGCGCCGAAGCATTTTGGCGCAAAGGCCTGTTGGGAGCTGTAGTTTATTGAGTGCATCTTCTTCCCTGTAATGCGGCGCGTTTGAACACGGGCGCTAACAATAGTGACTGACTGCTTGGCTGCTGTGCGAGTCTCCGGGAGAGCCACTGCCAAAGGGAGGACAGTAGGTAAAGCCTCTGCTAGGTGATATATTATTAGTGATGTGCACCGGAAATTTTTCGGGTTTTGTGTTTTGGTTTTGGATTCGGTTCCGCGGCCGTGTTTTGGATTCGGACGCGTTTTGGAAAAACCTCCCTGAAATTTTTTTGTCGGATACAGGTGTGTTTTGGATTCGGGTGTTTTTTTACAAAAAACCCTCAAAAACAGCTTAAATAATAGAATTTGGGGGTCATTTTGATCCCATAGTATTATTAACCTCAATAACCATAATTTCCACTCATTTCCAGTCTATTCTGAACACCTCACAATATTATTTTTAGTCCTAAAATTTGCACCGAGGTCGCTGGATGGCTAAGCTAAGCGACCCAAGTGGCCGACACAAACACCTGGCCCATCTAGGAGTGGCACTGCAGTGTCAGACAGGATGGCACTTAAAAAAAATAGTCCCCAAACAGCACATGATGCAAAGAAAAAAAGAGGCGCAATGAGGTAGCTGTGTGACTAAGCTAAGCGACCCAAGTGGCCGACACAAACACCTGGCCCATCTAGGAGTGGCACTGCAGTGTCAGACAGGATGACAGATTTAAAAAATAGTCCCCAAACAGCACATGATGCAAAGAAAAAAAGAGGTGCACCAAGGTCGCTGGATGGCTAAGCTAAGCGACACAAGTGGCCGACACAAACACCTGGCCCATCTAGGAGTGGCAATGCACTGTCCTACTACTATATTTATATATACTGCGCACAACTTAAATGCACCACAGGTATGGATGGATAGTATACTTGACGACACAGAGATAGGTAGAGCAGTGGCCTACTGTACCGTACTGCTATATATTATATACTGGTGGTCAGCAAACTGTGCAAAACTGAAATGCACCACAGGTATGGATGGATAGTATACTTGACGACACAGAGGTAGGTAGAGCAGTGGCCTACTGTACCGTACTGCTATATATCAGTGGCGTAACTACTGCCCCCGCAGTCCTCGCGGTGGCTTGGGGGCGAGGGCTGCGGGGGCGCCACTGATTTACAGCAGACTGACATGCGGACGAGCGTCCGCATGTCAGTCTGCTTTCTCCTTCCCTCCGCCGCTTGTTGGAGGGACACGGAGGGTACAGCTTCTCCTGTGTCCCTCCTGCTGCATCATCTCCGGCGGCCGCGGGTCTGATAGGGAGAAGTGCCGTCCGTGAGCTCTAATTGGCTCACGAACCGGCACTTCCCCCTATTAGACCCGCGGCCGCCGGAGATGATGCAGCAGGAGGGACACAGGAGAGGCTGTACCCTCCGTGTCCCTCCAAAAAGTGGCGGCGGCGGCGGCGGGGGGGGGATGATATCTGGCACTGGGGGGAATATCTGGCACTGGGGGGAATAACTGGCAGGGGAGGGATATCTGGCACTGGGGCATTGTCTGGCACTGGGGGCATATATGGCACTGGGGGGGGGATATCTGGCACTGGGGCATTATCTGGCACTGGGGGGGAATATCTGGCGGGGGGGGGTGGATGTCTGGCACTAGGGGGAATAACTGGCAGGGGGGGGGATATCTGGCACTGGGGCATTATCTGGCACTGGGGGGGAATAACTGGCAGGGGGGGGGGATATCTGGAACTGGGGCATTATCTGGCACTGGGGGCATATATGGCACTGAGGGGGAATATCTGGCAGGGGGGGATATCTGGCACTGGGGCATTATCTGGCACTGGGGGCATATATGACACTGGGGGGGAATAACTGGCAGGGGGGGGATACCTGGCACTGGGGCATTATCTGGCACTGGGGGCATATATGACACTGGGGGGGAATAACTGGCAGGGGGGGGGATATCTGGCACTGGGGCATTATCTGGCACTGGGGGCATATATGGCACGGGGGGGAATATCTGGCAGGGGGGGGATATCTGGCACTGGGGGCATATATGGCACTGAGGGGGAATATCTGGCACTAGGGGCATATATGGCACTGGAGGGGGGGAATATCTGGCACCGGGGGCATATATGGCACTGGGGGGGGGGTATCTGGCACTGGGGGCATATATGGCACTGGGGGGGGGGGCATATCTGGCACTGGAGGCATATTTGGCACTGGGGGGAATATATGGCACTGGGGGCATATTTGGCACTGGGGGGGGGATATATGGCACTGGGGGCATATCTGGCACTGGGGGCATATGTGGCACTGGGGGGGAATATCTGGCACTGGGGGCATATGTGGCACTGGGGGGGTATATGTGTACCTGGCACATGGGGGGGGGGGGCTATATTTGGCACTGGGGCATGTGAGTACCTGGCACCCAGAGCCGGCCCTAACCAATATGATGCCCTAGGCAAGATTTTGGCTGGTGCCCCCTAGCACCACCGCTGGTTCCGCCTCTGACCTTGCACCTCTTTCCCAGCACCATCACCCCTCACCCATAGCAGTCCTTATTTTGGTGTTTGTACCCCCTATATTTTAAATACAGTAGGAACAGTTCGCACATTTGACGAACAGCCCAAAAAGGAGTGTGTTTTTGCTGGCAAGGGTCATGGCGCACAATAGTAACCCCAATTCTAATTCCACCACACAGTACTGCAACTTTATTCACATTTTATCATGTGATAGTGTCCACAACTCATATTACATCACACAATAGTTTCACTTTACCTTATAAACATTACTCCTCACAGTAGAGCCCCTTATTCACATTACACCACACCCTATTGCTCTTTATTCACATTAGACGACACAGTAGTGCCCTTTCTATACACAATGCCACATAGTAGAGAACCTTATACACATAATGCCACACATTAGTAATGCATTTATACACATAATTCCACACAGTAATGCCCCTTAGACATATGAGACACATTATTAATGTCCTTATAAACATAATGACACACATAGTGCCCCCTACACATTTGCTACACATTATTAGTGCCCCTATACACATAATGACACACATACAGTAGTACCCTGTTACACATATGCTGCACATTATTAATGCCCTTATACACATAATGTCACACATAGTGGCCCTTTACACATATGTTGCACATTATTAATGCATTTTTACATGACACACATGCCTCTGCTTGGATACAGATGTGTCCTCACAAATCTTGCATCAATGCTAACTTCGGGCACCTTTTTTTAATGAAAATGCATCTTATTTGCATTGCTATGTGGCTAGGATGCACAAGCAGCTTCTGCTGATTAAAATGATATACAGCATGCCTATATACTGTGTGAGACTGAAATGCTACACACAGAATATAGGCATGCCGTATATCATTTTAATCAGCAGAAGCTGCTGATGCCCCTAGGCATATCAAATGCCCTAGGCAATTGCCTAGTTTGCCTATGCCTATGGCCGGCTCTGCTGGCACCGTGGGGGAATATCTGGCACTGGGGACATATGTGGCACTGGGAGCACAGCCCTAGCAACGAGCATGACACACAGTGCATGAAACACCTGGCAACGAGCATGACACACAGTGCATGAAACACCTGGCAACGAGCATGACACCCAGTGCATGAAACCCCTAGCAACGAGCATGACACCCTGAGCATGAAAACCCCTGGCACCGTGCATGGAACCAAGAGCATGAAACCCCTGGCAACGAGCATGACACCCAGTGCATGAAACCCCTGACAACGAGCAGGTAATTGAAAAGTAATTAGAAGCCTTACTGTAGGACTTAATGTGTAATGGGCATTACGGTGTGTGGCATAATGTATCACGGACATTGCGGTGTGTGTCATAATGTGTCACAGGCATTACGGTGTATGGTATACTATATCGCGGGCATTGTGATATGTGGTATAATGTCTCAGGGTCATTGCAGTGTGTGGCATAATGTATCACGGACATTGCGGTGTGTGTCATAATGTGTCAGGCATTACGGTGTGTGGTATACTATATCACGGGCATTGTGGTATGTGGTATAATGTCTCAGGGTCATTGCAGTGTGGCATAATACATAACGGGCATTGCGGTGTGTGGCATAGGGTGTAACGGGCAGGGCATTGCGGTATGTGTCACAGGCATTACGGTGTATGGTATACTATATCACGGGCATTGTGGTATAATGTATCACGGACATTGCGGTGTGTGTCATAATGTGTCACAGACATTGTATGTGCTATAATGTATCAGGGGCATTGCAGTGTGTAGCATAATGTATAACGGGCATTGCGATTCCTGTCATAATGTGTCACAGGCATTACGGTGTGTGGCATAATGTGTCACGGGCATTACGGTGTGTGGCATAATGTGTCGGGGGCATTACAGTGTGTGCATATTGTGTCGTGCATTATTGTGTGTGGAATAATGTCTAAGGGCATTGCAGTATGTGGCATAATGTATACTGGGCATTACTATAATGAGGAAAAATGACAAATAATGTAAGGGGCATGAATCAGGATTATTTTTCTTTCCTGTGGTGGCCAACGTATGGGCGTGCAGGTTGCAGAACTGGGGTATAAGGTAGTCTTTTCCTGCAATGCCACGCCCCTTTATGCGAAACCACGCCCATTCCAACGAAACCACGCGCATATTTATCCCTTTCTTGCTCCCAATTATGTAGCATGAAGGAGGGGGGGCGCCGAAGAATTTTTTGGCTTGGGGGAGAAAAATTTCTAGTTACGCCACTGTATTATGTATTGGTGGTCAGCAAAATTATGCACTGTACTCCTACTATATATACTACAATGCAGCACAGATATGGAGCGTTTTTCAGGCAGAGAACGCATAATACTGGTGGTCACTGGTCACTGGTCAGCAAAATTCTGCACTGTACTCCTATATAATACTGGTGGTCCCCAGTCCCCACAATAAAGCAGTGTGAGCACAGATATTTGCAGCACACTGAGCACAGATATGGAGTATTTTTCAGGCAGACAGCGTATACTGGTGGTCACTGGTCAGCAAAACTCTGCACTGTACTCCTCCTATATAATACTGGTGGTCCCCAGTCCCCACAATTAAGCAGTGTGAGCACAGATATTTGCAGCACACTGAGCACAGATATGGAGCGTTTTTCAGGCAGAGAACGTAGATATTTGCAGCACACTGAGAACAGATATTTGCAGCACACTGAGCACAGATATTTGCAGCACACTGAGCACAGATATTGCAGCCCCCTGAACATAGAACTGAGAGGACGCCAGCCACGTCCTCTCACGATCATCTCCAATGCACGAGTGAAAAATGGCGGTGACGCGCGGCTCCTTATATAGAATACGAAACTCGCGAGAATCCGACCGCGGGATGATGATGTTCGGGCGCGCTCAGGTTAATCGAGCAAGGCGGGAGGATCTGAGTCTGCCTCGGACCCGTGTAAAATGGGTGAAGTTCGGGGGGGGGTTCGGATTCCGACAAACCGAACCCGCTCATCACTATATATTATATATATATATATATATATGTGTGTGTGTGTGTGTCTGTAGTCAAATGGGCACTCTGCTATATATAAGAATGGACTTCAATAAATTACTAATCCATACTGTGATTACAGAAAATGTGTTCTTACGATTCAGAATTTTGGAGGTCATTCCGAGTTGTTCGCTCGGTAAAAATCTTCGCATCGCAGCGATTTTCCGCTTAATGCGCATGCGCAATGTTCGCACTGCGACTGCGCCAAGTAAATTTGCTATGCAGTTAGGATTTTTACTCACGGCTTTGTCATCGTTCTGGCGATCGTAATGTGATTGACAGGAAATGGGTGTTTCTGGGCGGAAACAGGCCGTTTTATGGGCGTGTGGGAAAAAACGCTACCGTTTCCGGAAAAAACGCAGGAGTGGCCGGAGAAACGGAGGAGTGTCTGAGCGAACGCTGGGTGTGTTTGTGACGTCAAACCAGGAACGACAAGCACTGAACTGATCGCAGATGCCGAGTAAGTCTGGAGCTACTCAGAAACTGCTACGAGGTGTGTAATCGCAATATTGCGAATACATCGTTCGCATTTTTAAGATGCTAAGATTCACTCCCAGTAGGCGGCGGCTTAGCATGAGCAAATCTGCTAAAATCCGCTTGCGAGCGAACAACTCGGAATGAGGGCCTTTATTCCTTCAAGTTCTCTGAAGAAGGAATAAAATTCAGAAATGTTAGAACACATTTGCTGTAATCACAGTATGGATTATGAACGTATTGAACTCAGTTTAAATGCCGCCTCCCTATGTATTATCGCTGCTTCCAGGAGGAGAAGCAGGAGAAGCATTACCCACCCCTCCCCCACTCACAGTACCTCAGGTCCCCCTCCCCCACCAACAAAGCCCCCACAGCCACCCCTCCCCCACCCGCTGCCCCACTGCACCCCCCCTAACCCCCCCCCCCCCCCCACGCGCGCTCCTCCCCCAACAGCGGCACCCACACACCCGCCCTTCTTCCACTTGCAGCACCACTGCACCCGCCCCTCCCCCACCTACAGCACCCCACCCAGGGCACCCCTGGACCCCCTCCCCCATCCGTGTCTCCCCCGCACCTGCCACTCCCCCAACCACAGCACCTACTATGTGATTCATCGGGCCCTGCGTGCGCTGTTTACACCGTCACAAGGGGCTACGGCCCCTTAATCATTGCACGCCCTTTGTCTGTGCAATATTTAACCACTCACATAATTATAATTGGAGATGATACTCCACATAATAAAAATATTGCATGCCACAAGGGTGTGCAAGGGTTGAGGGGGCGTAGCTCCTTGGGACGGTGTGAAGAGCGCCTGTAGGGCGCGATGAATCACCTAGTGTGATAATAAAAATCATAATAAAAAAATCATAAATCAGTTCCAAAGTCTATAATTTAAATACAATATAAACTATATACTATATCTATCTATCTATCTATCTATCTATCTATCTATCTATCTATCTATCTATCTATCTATCTATCTATCTGTCTGTCTGTCTGTCTGTCTGTCTGTCTGTCTGTCTGTCTGTCTGTCTGTCTATCTATCTATCTATCTATCTATTTAAACTATATCTCTACATTTAGAGCAATCAGTCCCAGACAAAGGCAGCATAAGAGCTGGCAGGCACCCATTGCATACCCTCCAACATTACCTTTTTAGCTGGTACAGCACCTTTTTTTTATGGTGTGTACCGATTTCGGGGGGTCATTCCGAGTTGATCGCTAGCTGCCGTTGTTCGCTGCGTAGCCATCAGTGAAAAAAAACCGGCTAATCTGCGCATGCGTATACACCCGCAATGCGCACGCGCGTCGTACGGGTACGAAGTCCATTGTGGTTTTGCACTGGTTCCAATCGCACAGCCAAACGCAAGGAGATTGACAGAAAGAGGGCGTTTATGGGTGTCAACTGACTGTTTTCTGGGTGTGTTTGGAAAAACGCAGGCGTGGCCGGGCGTTTGCTGGGCGGGTATCTGACGTCATTACCGTGTCACTTGTCGCAGCAATCATCGCACAGAATAAGTAACTACAGGGCTGGTCTTGTTCTGCACAAAATGTGTTTGCAAGCGCTCGGCTGCACAGGCGTTCGCACTCCTGCAAAGCGACAATACACTCCCACGTGGGCGGCGACTATGCGTTTGCACGGCTGCTAAAAACTGCTAGCGAGTGATCAACTCGGAATGACTCCATTTGGCTCTCCAAACTTCCACTGAAACCCGTGACCACGCCCCGTTTTCGAATTTGTACCGATTTTTATGTGTAAAATGTTGGAGGGTGTGTTGCTGCATTGCTTACACGGGATCCGGTCGACAATGTTTAGGTCGACCACTATAGGTCGACAGTCACTAGGTCGACATGGATGGAAGGTCGACAGGGTTTCTAGGTTGATATGTGCTAGGTCGACGGGTCTAAAGGTCGACATGAGTTTTTCAAAATTTTGTATTTTAAAAAAAATAAATCATACTTAACGATCCACGTGGACTACGATTGGAACGGTAAAGTGTGCCGAGCGAAGCGGTAGCGGAGCGAAGGCACCATGCTCGAAGCATGGCGAGCGAATGCGGTGCACTAATTGGGGTTCCCGGTTACTTTACAAAGAAAACGACACCAAAAAAAAAATCATCATCATGTCGACCTTTACACCTGTCGACCTAGCACATGTCGACATAGAAACTCTGTCGACCGTCCATCCAGGTCGACCTAGTGGTCAACCTAAACATTGTCGACCTAGACACTGTCGATAAAACGAACCACACCCGCTTACACAGCACCTGTG